>NW_025848729.1:118605-174141 GCF_002878395.1 Capsicum annuum
GTCCATACTCACCTCTTCCCACTTGGAAGTAGGAATACTGAACAATTAAAAAACACTACCATGCCTTTGGTGCTCTACCTTAACTAGTTGACAAGTTGCACAATTCACAACAAACTCTATTATATCTCTTATCATATCACTCCACTAATAGATTTCTTACAAATATTAGAACATTTTAGTAGCACCAGGATGAATGTAGTAACGCGCACCATGCACCTTAGCCTAATATGCCGTCTCAACTCATCTACACATGGTATGCACAGTCTATTCGGGTATCTCAATATACCATCTTCCCCTTGGGAGAAAACCTCTACCTTTTGGTCTTTAACCGACTCCTTCAATTTAACCAAGATGGAATCCTGATATTGTTTCTCGTTCACCTCAGAAACTATGAAAGATTCTGCATTACTCTGCACCCAAATGCTACCCTTAGTCGACTCAACCAGTCTAAAACCCAACCTAGCCAAACGATGCACTTCCTGAGCTAACTTTGTCTTATCATTCTCTACATGAGAAATACTGCCCATACACAATCTACTAAGGGCATCTGCCACTACATTGGCCTTGCCCGGAGAACATAGCACACTCATGTCTTAAACTTTCAGCAATTCTAACCACGTTCTCTGATGGAGATTTAACTCCCTCTACATAAACACATATTGCAAACTTTTGTGGTCTGTGAACACATTAACATGCACATCGTACAGATAGTGTCTCCAGATTTTCAAAGCAAACACCACAGTAGCTAATTCAAGATCATGGGTTAGGTAATTCTTTTCATGAGGCTTAAGTTGTCTAGAGGCATAGACTATGACCTTACCTTACTGCATCAAGACAGAACCCAAACCAACTCTGGAGGCATCACAATATACAATAAAAGCATCTATACCATCGAGTAATGCTAAGACTGGGGTTGAAGTGAGTCGAGTCTTCAACTCCTAAAAACTCTTATCACGAGAATTTAACCACTGAAACTAAACCTTTTTTTGAGTCAATCGGGTCATAGGAGACACAATGGATGAAAACCCCTTAATAAAACATCTGTAATAGCTAGCTAAACCTAAGAAACTCCAAATGTCTGATGGAGAAATATGTCTAGGCTGATTTTTAATGACTTCTATCTTTTGGGGATCAACTCTAATACTCTCTATGGAAATAACATAACCGAGGAAAGCAACTGAACTTAGCCAATATTCACATTTGCTAAATTTGGAGAACAACTAGTGATATCTAAGAGTTTGTAACACAATTCGGAGGTGGTCTGCATGATCATCCTCACTACGAGAGTAGACAAGAATATCATCGATAAAGACTATGACAAACATGTGAAGGTAATGTTTGAACACTCGCTTCATCAAGTCCATGAAAGTTGTTGCGGCATTGGTTAGCCTGAAGGACATGACTAGAAACTCAAAATGACTATAGAGGGTTTTGAAGGCTTTCTTTGGAATATCACATTTCCTTACTTTAAGTTGATGATAACCGAATCTAAGGTCTATCTTTGAGAAATAATTTTCATCTTAGAGTTGGTTAAATAAGTCATTAATTCTAGGAAGAGGATATTTGTTCTTGACTTTGAGTTTATTCAACTGATGATAGTTAATACACATACGCAAAGAACCTTATTTTTTCGGACGAATAGGATGGGAGCGCCCCAACGCAAAACACTAGGTCTTATGAAGCCTTTTTCTAGAAGATCTTTGAGTTTATCTTTTAACTACTTAAGTTCGAAAAGAGTCATAAGGTATGGAGGAATGGAAATAGGCTGAGTATCAGTAAGAAGATCAATTTCAAATTCTATTTCCCTATTGGGAGGCACCCCTTGCAAATCTTTAGGATAGACATCAGGAAACTCATTAACTATTCTAACTGACTGGACTATTGGAGTCTCAGACTTAATGTCTTTAGCTTGAACTAGATAATAGATGTACCCTTTAGGTATCAGCTTTCTGGCTTTAAGATAGGATATGAAATGACTCTTAGGACACACTGAATTACCTGACCACGCAAGGGCTGGCTTTTTGGGAAACTAAAACTTCACCACTTGAGTGTGAAAAACTATGGATACATAACAAAAATGGATCCAATCCTAACAAAAATTAAGGTCAAAGTCAACCATATTTAATTCTATCAAATCTACTAATATGATCTTATGAAGGATAGTAATGGGACACTTCTTATATATCCTTTTGGCAACAATTGATTCCCCTACTGGTGTATTCTCAGATTATTTACATGATCATTCTCACTATGGTAATAGACAAGAATATCATCTATGAAGACTATGATGAATATGTCCGAGTACTGCTATGTTGAATATGTCCAAGTACTGCTTGACTACTATGTTCATCAAATCCATGAAAGTAGTAGGGTAATTCGTTAGTCCAACAGACATAACTAAGAATTAGAAGTAACCATACCGAGTTTTGAAGGTTGTCTTTGAAATGTCACATTCTCTAACTCTAAGCCAATGATAGTTAGATCCGAGGTCTATATTAGAGAAAGAATTGACACCCTAAAGTTGATGGAACAAATCTTTATTTCTAGGGAGTGGTTACTTATTCTTGATTATGACTTTGTTAAAATGATGGTAATCGATGCATATTTTGAGAGAATCATCTTTCTTACACATACACAAAATTGGAGTGACCCATAGGGAAACACTTGGCCTAATAAAACCCTTATCTAAGAGATCTATCAACTTCTTAAGCTTAGCTAGAGCCATTCTATAGGATGGAATCGAGATAGGCTGGTTATTTAGAAGGAGATCTATTCTGAATTTAATTTCCCTATTAGGAGGAACTCCGGGAAGGTCTTTAGGGAACATATCTAGAAATTCCCTTTCTACTAAAACTGGCTCTATACTTGGAGTCTCAGAACTAGAGTTTGATGGGAACAAGATGGTAAAAACACCTCTTAGAAATCATTTTTCTTTCCTTAAGATAGGAAACTATCTGACCCCTAAGCACAGAAGTGCTACACCTCCATTCAATGACTGGTTCATTAGGAAACTGAAACTCAATGACTCTATTTCTACAATCAACTGAGGCATAACATGAGTGGAGCTAATCCATTGTAAGAATGACATTAAAATTAGTCATCTCTAACTACACAAGATCCATTGATGTAACTCTCTGAAACACAATAACCGGGTAGTTTCTATATGCTCGTCGGGATATAATAGAGCTACCTAATAGAGTAGACATTGAGAAATGTTCTACTAAGGATTCAAGAGTGACAATGAAATTAAATGCTATATAAGGAGTTACAAAACAGAGTGAAGCTTCGGGATCTAAAAAAGCATAAACATGGAGATGAAAGACTTGTAATATACCCATAATCACATTAGGAGAACTCTCCTGATCCTCTAGAGTCTGGAAGGCATACAACCTATTTTGATTCTGCCCACTGGTTGCACTAGAAGTGGTACCCTGATGAGTCAAGGGACCAGCTAGAACTGGAGGTTGATTAGACTGATCCTGCTAGCCAGCCTTTGGGAAATCTCTAACTCTGTCGCCTGGCTTGCTACATCCAAAACACACATCATTGCCGGCTTTACATATACCCTGATGATTCCTGCCATACTTCCCACAAAGCAGATTAGAATGAATACTATTCACACTACATTAGGACTTGGAGCCTGGTACTCTATCCCGACTATCTTGCCTGAACTTATGCACTGGCACACTAGCTGAAGATAGGGATAGGGATGAAGACTTATTATAGAATTTAGAACGCTTACCTCTTTCTAAACTTGGCTGAGAAAAATTAAAAATACTCGTTTTATCCCTCTTATTCTCTCTCTTTTTTTCCTTAAGATTTTCTATCTTAATCTGCTAAACATTAATCATAAGTCTAGATAAATTCATGTCCTTAATCAACATTGTGCTCCTACACTTCTTTACCATATTATCAGATACACAAGATACATACCTACTCATTTTAGACCTGCTATCAGCCACCATTGAAGGAGCATACCTCACCAACTAAGTAAACTTAAGCGAGTAGTCCTTACACTCATGCTACCCTGCTTCAAGTTAATGGATTCCTGAATCTTAGACTCCTTCAACTCTAACAAGAAGAACCTATCTAGAAAAGTTGTGGGAAACTCCTCCCACTCTACAGGCCCAGCCTTAGCACCTCTATTCTCTTTCCATTACTTAAAATAGGTGTAACCTACATCCTACAACTGATATATAGCCAAATCTATACTCTAACTCAAAGTGAGCCTACTAATATCTTTCACTTTCTGTACCATATTAGGAAACTCTTATGGATCCTTCTAAACCTTGGATCCTAAAAATATAGGGGAATTTATTCACATGAAATCTTGAATCTTGACCACAACTGCATTTACCACTAGATTGGCTGGGGTAGTATCTTACTAATTGTTCTAAGCAGCTACTGAATGAGATTAGGTAGTAAAAGTAGCTTTTAACTCTACATGACAGACATGTTCATTCAGGGGATCTTTCTAAACAAGTGGTGGTGCGGGTTGATTCCCATTCCTTCTTTTGTTGTTTCTTTTGGGAGGAATTGTCTATAAACATAACAAAGGATGATTTAGAAAGAGATTTTAAGTAGATCTCATGGTCTTTCATATAATATGAATACTGAAAGAAGGGAAACTTTTCCTAAAACATCTTGTAGCCTCTTGTCCATAAGTGTGGTATGCTTCACACTCATGCATACGACTCTACTTAACATGGCTTTTATACTCTGTAGGACACTTCAAAATTCTAATCTCTGATACTAAGTTTTGTCATGACCCGAGTCTACTCCTTAGTCGCGACAATGGTGCTTATGGTCACAAGTGACCACAAGCTAACCCATGAGCTAGTAACTGTTGTGAGAACTGAATAAATAGTAACAAAATACATGATCAAAAAATAAACTAACATAGTACTGAAATTAGAATACTACAAAACGTGTCTAAGTATGTCCAAAAAAACTGATGAAATACCCAAAATCAATTGCTTAACCAAAATATCTAGAAATACTAAAACAACTGACTAACTGTATAACTAATTGTCTAAATGTTTGAAAAACTCTAAACTGACTGAGCAGTTGATAGGATAGACCCCCAACAAACTCCTACTGACTGAATAACATGAAATACTGGAATAACTGAATAAACATAATATGTGCTTGATGGATGAGATCTCACCACTACGACTGCTGGATTAGCTGAAAATTTATGCTGAGCTATCTAACTACCATTGGAAAATTATGCATACAAACCCATGATATAATACATCATATCATAAATAAGAGTATGCGGTCAGTACTTTGAATGTACAGGTACATGGGATAAGGTTAGGCTGATACATATAGGGTACTGTGCATATGAAATAAAGACTAACTGGATAGCATAAGATAACTAAGCATGAATGCATAAAAATTGTAACATTTGAGAATGCAAGAACAAGCATAAATATATATCTAAAATAATCTGTAAACTAAAAGACAGAAATCTAATAACTAAATAACTGAGAATCTTATGTTTTTGCCAGGCAAACCTGAATAGAAACTATATTAAATATTGTACTAAGATTGTGGGAGGTATCATCTAACCGACATACCCTATTCTGAGTTATTTAGGGTCAAACCTATAACCCAGTTAGAAGGTTATAATTACCATGCCACGGGTACTAACACTGGTTGTGCGAATTTACTAAACTGGTGTCTTGAACGAATAATGAGTCACCCTCAACTAGCAAGAAGATATCTTTAACCTACGCTTGCTATGTAGTTTTATAACTCAGGGATTTCTACTAAGGGTCATACCCTCTACTGTCAAGTGAGCTCTCATCCATGATTTTACTCGGTGTTAAATCTTACTCCTAAATGAACTGACACTGATACTGGAATGGACTAAACTATACTAAACATTATTACCTAAATGATAGTGCTCATCACGATCATAAACATATAAGTATACTGATAAGAGTCATGGATTAACTTTCTGAGTACTTGAAAAGCTAAATTCATGTAAAACACAGAGTTTTAGGGTGTTCTTAACCCACCATCATTGAATGAACATTATATGTGATATGAAACTTGAAATACAATAATACGTGATTATGGTTCAAAGGCCCAAACATGGAATCTCATCAGAACATGTGAAAATCATACGCTTAAACATAAGTATATCTTAAACATAAGAAAACAATAGGATTTTATGCCTAAACTCATAACTTAAGGATTCATCCTGAAACCAATTGAACATGACATAGAATTCCAATACACAAACATGATATGGTTAATTCTACTTGAAAATACTTGTAACCACAACTTCTAATTCAATTAACAAGATATTCCTGAAATTAGTTCAACTTGAACATTTAAAGCTAATAATATAAAACACTGAAAAGGGGTTGTTGGACTCCATGGGTGAATAAAACCCATGGTTGAACATCACACATACCTCACTAGAAGAATTTATGAAGATTCTTTGGAATTTCTTGAGGTTTAAAGATTGAATTCCTTGATTTCTTGAAAAAGAGTTAGTATTTGTTCTTGTGGAAAAGGATACTTTTTTTGAGAGAATTTGTGATAAAAAAGCAAACAATGCTCTTTGGGAACCTAAATTTCGTGTTATGGATGAGTTGGGTAAAGGGGAAATGACCCAAATGCCCTTAAATAATGAGGAACAAAAGTTGGAGGGGGCAACGCAGACTCTGAAACACCAAACTGAAGAGGGTGAAGCGGGCTCTAGAGTAATACGCTGGGAGGAATGGCACAGGATAATCCCGATGTTGCTACTGCCTTGGTTCTCAAAAAATCCCCTTACAATAATCCAAAATTTTCAAAACTCACTCAAGACGTACATTTAACTGCGCCGATTATCAATCAACTCAAAAATCAATGTCCCAAGGTTGGGAAGGTCTAAAATAAAATCATCAAATTTTAGGGGTCTTGAAAATGACTAAGTCCCAATACTTAGTGAATTTTTCAAGTCTTGGGCCCCTCAAACATGCAACTGAGAGCTGAAATGAGCCAAGACATTTATGGGGTATGACATTCAACCAAGTCTTCTTCATACTTACTTAGATCATCCTTTATCTTTCTCTTTTCACTAGTGAGTTCAGTCAATAGGACGCTCAACTCAACGACTTCTTCTTCATATTTCTCAAGGGCATTCTTTATATTATCTTTGTCTTCAGTAAGTTTATTCAAGGAGTTAATCAGTACAGAGGTAATAGATCTTATCTTTTTTAGGGAGTAGTCCTTTATATTCTCGTTAATATCTTGGAGAGTCACAGGTTTATCTTTATTATCATTGGTCTCTGCTATCAAAGCAAAGAGTGAGTCAAACACTTGTACTTCTTCTTTTATTTCCACCATGGAGGTGTCCTATCCTCACTGATATTCATTTTAGTCACTTGATGAATCACCCCAGCAAGATACAATCCCCTAACTTGCAACCTTGTCAGGTTCAATTTTCCTGTTATACTTTACAGAAACCTACTTCTTACCTTTCTTCTTATCAATAGTTTGTTTGACATATTTCTTATACTCAAACTTATGCATTGGGTAATCTTTGATGTAATGACCCAGATTAACACACTTGTGACAAGTATCATTTCCCTTTCCTTTGTTGAAATGCTTGCTAGATTCACCCCCTCTAGATAAGGCCCCTGACATCTTTAAGGCTTCGAGCACCATTTTTACAATGTAAGCTATTTTATCTTCATCTATTTTATGAGTATATTTTGTGTCCTTTAGGACTAAATTTTTTTTCTTTTTAGGCCTATCCTTTATATTCCCAAGTTTCTTTAACATCTCATAGGTTTTGCGATTACTTATGAGCTTATCTGTGGCTAGTTTATTTTGATCCTTGGTCTCAGTGATTGTAACTTTACTCTCCCATCTCTTGGGAAGTATACTCAAGAATTTTCTCAGTTGATTTTGATTTGGAATAAATTCACCAAGACAGTATAGCTCATTGGTTATAGTAGTGAACATGGTGTGCATTTCTTGAATGTATTCACCTTCCTATATAGTGAAGGTCTAACACTAATTTGTCAATATGTCCACCTTGGATTGCTTAACCTAAGTGGTTCCTTCAAATATTGTATGAAGGTAATCCCATATTTCTTTAGTATTTAACAGGCAGAGATCCTGTTGTACTCATCGGGACCAATAGCACATACAAGAATCTTGTTGGACTAGTAGTTCTTCTCAACCATATTTCTATCTACATCAGCATACTCCTTCTTGGTATTGGACACTTGTGATGTCACATCACCAACTTTTACTATCCTTGTAGCAACAAAAAGGCCATTCTCAATGACATTCCAGAGCTTTGAATCCTCATCCCTAATAAAGTGATTCATTTTTGTCTTCCACCACCCATAATATTCACCATTGAATCCTGGAGGTTTGGTAGCTAATTGGCCTTCTTCTAGATTTGGAGGATCATCCATTTCTCATGATCCTTCCAAGGTGTTAGCTTTTTTATTAAAGACCTCGCTCTGATACCAAATAAAGAGTTGCAGTGGGTTGCTCCTTAACTCAGGGACCTATTCCTAGATGAACTCACATATTAAGAACTAGAAAGATGAACAATAAAAGTATTTGGAAAGATAAAAGCAGACACAAGAATTTTACGTGGAAACTCCTTGCTCAAGAGAGAAAAACCACGACCTACCTCCAGGATTTATAAGCTCCACTATATCTAAGAAAACACTTGAATATACACTCCATACTTAAGAAGTAAACAATTAATCCTCACTTTCCTAGTAATAGCTCTATTACAAGGAAACACAAGCAGTAACTCTACTTCTTCAACCTCCAGCTAACTTTAACTAGACATAACAAGCTAACTCTAGGTTTATAAATCATCTAACTCTAGATGATCAAAATAGTTCTAATTTACACAACAAAACCTACAAGAATCATAATCAATCATAGGAGAAAGTGTTATAAGAATACACAAAGACTGAAAAATGACAAAGAAGTAAAAATACAACTCGATGAACAATAAGTTTCCTATTGTAAGAGAAGTTTTTGATTCATCTTTAGAAAGATATTTTGTGATGAGAATATGGAAGCATTGGTTTTCTTGTTGAGGAAGATGAATAATATGTAGTATGACACAAGAAAATCTAGGAGATATTTCATTGGTTGAGGTAAAAAGGTGGCAGCAATTTTTTCCACCAACTTTTATACTTGGTTTTAGCTGAGACTGTTGATCGTGATAGTGACGGGTGAGCCCAACCTGTTCTCTAATTGGTAACAACTTTGTCATCATAAAATCTCTAGTAAATAGGTCCTAACATCCAATTTATATTCAATTTCTCAATCATCAAAACTAATGACTTAACAATATCTCTTGAAGAGGTTAACCATTCCCTGGCATGTTTCAAGAAACTCAAAGAGTTAAATTTTAGTAAATGGTATAGCCTTGAGTGGTTTCCATGTGATAATGTTGAATCTCTTAGTTATCTGGATCTAGTAGGTTGCTCTAGTTTAAAGGAATTTCCAAAAATCCCTGGAAGAATAATTCGCACAGCATATACAAGGATAAGGGAACTACTATCATTTACAATTCAATAAGAAGATCATATTATAGTGCTAGATTTGAGTATCATAAATAATCTTGTAGATCTTCCAAGAAATATTTGTAAGTTGAGAGGTTTGGTAAAGCTAAATTTGTTGTACTACTCAAAACTTAACAGCTTGCCAGAAGAGATAGGTGTTTAGAAAACTTGTAGACAATTAATGTAAGAAGTACTCCAATTTCATGATCTCAATCTTTCATCGTCCGCTTAAACAAGCTTAATATTATTATTTTTGCATCACAAAAATTATAAAATAGCATGCACTTTATGTTCCCAGGGGTGAATGAAGGGTTACACTCACTAGGTTCCTACAATATATTAGATAGAGGACTTCTAGAAGACAGTGGATCCTTCTTGAAAGAGTTGTATATTTGGGAAAACAATTCTGAGTATTTAAACATAGCCAAACTTGGTGCTTTTCGATCCTAGGGATTAATAGGTTGTAAGAAGCTTATACAGCTGCAAGAATTTCTAGAGTAATTAAATACAATATTTGAAAATTGTAGCAATGATTAACTCTACAATTCGTTGTTTTAGAATATGTCATTATTACAGCATGACATCTCTGCTTCAGATTCCTTGTTACTAAGAGTGTTTACTAGTTGCAACAAGAATATCCCAAGCTGTTTCCACCATCAGGGAATGGATAAAAGATATACCAACTATCCTATGCAGTTATAAACTATATTAAAAGTAAAATAAATATAAGAACAGTGCACACTATTTTACGTGGAAACTCCTTGCGCAATGAAGAAAACCACGACCTACCATGTAGGATTCAAACCACTTTACAAAGTTCAAGAAACCTTGAATACAAAGTCCATGGTTCAAGGATTAACCTCTTAACCTTTCTTCAAATTGTAATAATTCTATTAAAACAAAATCCAATGCAATAACTCTATTGCACTAACTGACACAACTAACTCTACTTGAATCAGTACTAAGCTAACTCTAACTTCTATGTTAATTAACTCTAGATGACACTGTCAATAACAAGAACTCACTGAAAATACACCAACTATTAATGAAAAAGAGTACTAGTCAATGTTTACAAACAAAAAAAAAGACTCAAATACAACAAGAGCTTGAGCTATAAAAGACGAATAAGTAGGTCCCTGTTACAAGTGAGGCTTTGAATCAAAAGTTTTTTCAAGAGAGATTTGTTGTTGTTTGCATATAAAAGTTTAGGTTTTATTTTTCAGAACATGTTTAATATAAAAGAAAAAATAAAACCTAGGCCGTATCTGATTGGATGGGGGAAAAAGATGTTCTAGCCTTGCCCACTAACTTCTTGCCAAAATTATACTTTTCCAACTATAACGTTGATTGAGTGAAATAGATGTGGACATGATGAACCAGGTCCCTAAGCAGTTACAGCTTTCTTATCAAAGGCTCTTTTTGAACTAGATCCCAAGTTGATAGTTTGTCAATCATCAAAACCAAGGACTTACAAATATTGTAACCCATAACAAATATGATGATATAGCAATGGACCTCAACTTATTAATAAATAAGATTAAAATAAAGTGGAAAATTATATGTAATAAGTCTTGACTTATTACATGTATATATACAACTTTTGAGGAGGAACAAGTTCCATATTATCATCTAGAATTAATAAAGATTCGAAGAAAAGTAAGACAAAATTTGATTGAGGATTTATAGTAATATGTATCCCTTAATTAAAGCGATATTTATCCCTTAATTTGCTCTATTACCCCCAAAAATTAGGGGTGTTTCAACAATACATAACTTGTGGTAGTGCTATAAGGATTTCAAGGGAAGCAAAAAACACATGCCAAAATGTTCAAAGTCTGCCATAATCTGCCCTCAGGTAAGGCAATCGCGTAGTGATAACTGTAATAGTGGTTAAGCTATTACTGTCATGTGCCCACAATGGCAGTTCGTGAGACCAAGTTTTGACCAGCTCTGCGCAATTTGAGTTTCACCTTTAAATTTTTCTTCACAAAAGTAGGATAATGCTGTAAATAATGAATTATAAGAATAAAGTGTGTGATCCTAGCCCCAAACTTAAATAATTTGAACATGGAATTTGTAGAGGCTTTCAAGCTCACACATGATTTATACTTTCACTTATGTGGTTTAAAGCTTAATTCCTACATACTCAAGACTTCCCCAGAAAGTGTGTACACTATCTAAAGAAACAAATCAAATAGCAATAAAAAATTAGCATGAATATGTCAACACAAACATCAGTTCATGGTCTTTATACACATTAACTGATCAAATCATGCATTTTCATTCAAATCAAAGAAGTTTAGATGACTTACCACATTAGTAGATGCTATTGGAAAGAAATGACCCTTCGTTAAGCACTATAGGGCTAAAAAAAGGAGAAAAATTTGAGAGAAAGTGAAGAAGGGAGACAACATAGCGAGCAGTTAGATGGTCATTTAAACTAATTTGACCGCAATCGTGGTTTTAGTCATGCAATCGCGGTAATGCAGCCATAGTGATCGCATTGACATGGGATGTGACTGCGGTAACAATGACCAGAAATCTGATCTTCTTCCTTTCTAGTTCAGTCTCAAAATGCCAAATTCATACCTCTTATTCAAATTCGATCATAATTTTGGTGAGCACCACCGTCTCAAGGCTTATGCATGCACAAATAGAATAAAAAATTATTTTACCATACATAATGAAAAAGATACGTGCCACTTTTTGTGGCATGATGGGTTGCCTCCCATCGAGCGCGTAGCTTAAAGTCTTAGCAAGATGCCCCTTCCATTTCCTTTTGTGCTCCCACTTAGAAGATTTGAATCTCTATCCCAACTTTCAATCAATATGTAATGAACGATAGAGGGACCAAAGATGCAGATCTTCCAAGTAGAGGCTT
The DNA here is from genome assembly GCF_002878395.1 of Capsicum annuum. Taxonomy (NCBI): domain Eukaryota; kingdom Viridiplantae; phylum Streptophyta; class Magnoliopsida; order Solanales; family Solanaceae; genus Capsicum; species Capsicum annuum. The sequence continues at coordinate 131,032 of NW_025848729.1, forward strand.
GGAAGAGGTGAAGCAATGGCAAGCAAGTTTTGATCTTGCCATTTTGAAGATTTAAATCTTTTACTCATATTTGCATCAAACTTTTATTTTAGCTCCTTGAGTAAAATTGAGCACATTAATAGGCCCTTACTTGGACTTTGTAAATTGAGCATCTTGGACTTTGATGGGTGGGGTTCCATATTCTCCTGTGGAATGTCAAACTCCAAAATATTAGAGTCAGACTCCGCCTCCTGATAATCCTCCATTTGTTTAAAGGTATGGATCTTCATTGTATCCTCTATACATAAGGTTAAAATTTTGGTTGAATGAGGTCCAACACTTAATTTTGGGTTAGCATCCTCAGAAGAATCTCCACCCCGAAATGAACTAGAGTCATTATAAGAGATTTGTGTTGATTCGTCTCTTGGATCTAGTTATATTTCCTTTATTTGAGCCTCTTATATTTTATATGAGTTGGATGGTTGGGAAGCCATTGAGGAGTCTTCACTACTAAGCTCTTCATCATAGCTTGATTTCTCTTTTAGAAAACACTCCTCTTGAGTATTGGGAAAGGTAGTGATAGTTTCAAACTTTGCTTCTTTACCAAATAGTTCTACGTTGATACCCGTCCATTCTTTGTACATGTATTACATGTTATCCCCCATTGCATCTAGCCTGTCCAAGATAGATAATAACCCTGGGTGACAGCTACTAGACTCGGTGCATTGTTTTTTTGGTATCTAATCATATGACCTTAGAAAATCATAGGAAGAACTAGCAATTTGATTAGAATAATGGGGGGGGGGGAGGTTGACACTCATCTTAATGTCCTTATTGATGGACACACATAGGGAAACCTTACTCCCAATTGGATTGATATGGTAAAATCTCTTCTTGAGGAGTTTTGTAACGTCCCGAGTCTGCACCCTGGATGCCACAGGTGCTTACGACCCCAAAGGACCACAAGCTAACCCATGACTGACATCTATTGTGAGCACTGAGTAATAATACTATAATAAATGCATAAAAATAGGATGAAATATCATAAGGTTCAAAACCTAAAATACTGATAAAGAATGCCAACTATAATAATAACTTATACAACTGAATACTATCTAAAAGTTTAGTCTGAAAGCCTCTATCTCTCTAAATATGGAGTTGATAGGACAAGTCCCCAACTAACTCCGACTACTGAAATAAATGAATATTGAAATAATGAAATGATATGATAACTTTGTCCTCGAACTATGAGGACTCACCACTAGGTCTGCTACTGATAGTCTGGGCTCCTAAGTTCGGTTAGGAACCTGTATGTCTAACCCTATGATATAAAACATCATAGAGCAAAAGAAAAGGTATGCATCAGTACTTTGAATGTACTGGTATGCTAAGTGAGGTAGGCTGATATGCAAGGTTTCATATGCATGAACAATAACTCACTGAATAGCATGAATACAACTGAATGAGAGTACATGTATAATTGAAACTAGAGAAACATTGTTTATGCAATACTGTGCACATATCTACATAAGTTATATGTGAGATCATAGTAACACTTGATACTGAGTTCTAATAACAGAATGACTGATATCTGAGTTTACTGATAACTGTATTACTGATAACCGAGTGATTGTTTTTGACAGTCCTAATTCAATAGAACTAAACTGAGTTCTATACTAAGTTGGGTGACTGTGTCTGATAGTCCTGATTTTTAAGAACTAAATTGGGTTCTGTACTGAGACTGAAACTAAAACTGTGGGAGGTAATCATCTAACCAATATGTCTCTCTCTAAAGTTATTGGGGTCCAACCTATAACCCCAGCTGAAAGGGTGTCAGTACCGTGCCACGGGTAAATACAAGTACTGAGTCACCCTCATCTAGTAGGTGCTCTGAACGAGAACGATGGTAGCCTCAACTGGCAGGTAGAATACCTTATCAACCCTTAACTGGCTGGTTGATTTCTCAACCTAAATTGTCTATGTAGTTCTAGAACACCAGAGCTTATTTTAAGGATCACACCCTCTCCTGGTAGGCGAGTCCCCATCCTTGGGTTCACTCGATACTGAATCCTACTCCCAACTAAATAGACACTGAACTAATTACTAAACTATTCTAGGCTAGACTAAACTATTACTAATTGTAATAACTGACTGGATTTGACTGAGTTCACTGAGTACTGTAACTGATTGAGTGTTCTGAGTTCTATTTATTAACTGGATATACTGAGTTTTGAGCTAACTAAATACTACTATGTGTAACATTACTGAGACTATTCTAAACTACTGTAATTCTAGGTAAATAGCTAGATTTTCGGGTATTAGATACCCCCAGTACTCGATAACATTCAAAGTAAAGCATAACATGATCTTGAAAAGCATTACAATGTTCATAACTCATTCATAAAGATGTTTTGTCAAACACTTGTAAGATATAAGCTTGTACATATGCTAGCATGTCATGATTTCCCCTTTTAATCCACATGAGAAATTTATCAAACACTTGGGGAACATAATCTATGCACAAAATGCTAATCGACAAGTAGGCATCATGATTTCCAATTCCAACTTACAAATTCAAGGGTTTTAACATGAATTCACATAATGCTACACACATGTCTAATAAATTTACATGAATCTTGTAATAAATCATGAATTAGAAACACAATTAACATCATAATCATGAATACATTCAAGCCCAATATGGAATTCATGAATTCAATAAACTTAAAGTTTTAAAAGAGGTCCTTGAACTCCTAGGAAGGGAGGAAACCCTTGGATGAACACCTAACATACCTTGGTTGTTAATTATTTGAAAGTTGTGGAGAATTTCTTCAAGCTTGAATCTTGAATTGGAAGCCCTAGGGTTTTGTTTCTTAAGTAATTTTGAGAATAATGAGTGTTTTATCCCTAAGAATGACTTAATCTCATGTTTTTGGGGATGAATACGGGAGGAAGAAATTTCTAAGTCTGGTACCTCTTTTTGAAGCTATAACAGACTGAGTTAAGCTTAGAATTTTATGGGGTCTTACAATATCTCCCCCCTTGGGAACATTCATCCTTGAATAAGACTGACTAAGCTGAGAAATACTGATTGACTGAGCTTACACACTGAACATGCATATCTGATACATGAGTACATGGTTGAACTGATTCATGAATGCATGACTATCATGAAGATGATATAAAACAGTAATGAATACCAAATTATAACTATAACTGAACATGGAACTGAGCAAATCTAAGGAAGACTATTACCTTGAGTTGAATCTATGTTTGTGGAGAAGAGGTGAGGATACTTGGTCCGCATGTCTTTTTTTTCTTGCCAAGTATCTCCCTCAACGGACTGATTCCACCAAAGAACTTTGACTAGTGGAACTTCTTTATTCCTCAGTCTGTGAACCTGATGGTCGAGAATTTTGACTAGGATCTCTTCATAAGAGAGGATTTTTCGAACTTCTATACCCTCTATAGGGACTACAACTGTTGGGTCACCTATTTATTTTTTAGTAAGGAGACATAAAACACTAGGTGTACTGAAGCTAAGTCTGAAGGCAACTCAAGCTTGTAAGCTACCTTTCTGAAATTGCTGAGAATTTGGTAAGGACCGACATATCGGGGACTGAGTTTTCCCTACTTGCCAAACCTCTTAGAACCCTTCATAGGTGAGATTTTTAAATACACATAATCACCAATCTCAAACTCGAGATCCTTCCTGCGTATATTTGTATACGACTTCTGTCGGTTCTAAGCTATCCTAAGCCTTTCCCTGATCAACTAAACCCTTTCTAAGGTATCAAATACCAAGTTAGGCCTTATAACTGCAGCCTTACCCACTTCAAATTAACCAATGGGAGATCTATATCTCCTTCCATAAATCACTTTGAATGAAGCCATCTGAATACTGGAATTATAACTGTTGTTATACGAAAACTCAATCAAGGGCAAGAGGTCATCCTAACTCCCCTTAAAGTCAATAACACACACTCTTAACATATCTTCTGAAGTCTGAATGGTCCTCTCTCCTTGACAATATGTCTGAGGGTGGAAGGCTATACTGAGGTGAACTTGGGTACCAAGAACCTTTTGGAAGGCTTTCCAAAAGTAAAAGGTGAATTGCATACCTCTATCTGAGATGATGGACATAATCCTTGACTGCTTAAAAGGTATGAACTGGTAAGAAATGAGCTGATTTGGTCATCCTATCTACAATGACTGAAATTGAATTATGTTGATGATGAGTACAGGTCAAACCCATCATAAAGTCCATGTTCACTTCCTCCTAATTCCACGTGGGAATACTGAACTCTTACATGGAACCTCTAGGTTTCTGGTGCTCAATCATAACCTGTTGATTTGTAAAACACTTAGACATAAACTATGCAATGTCTATCTTTATCTTACTCTACCAATAGACCTCCTATAAATTATGGTACATCTTTGTATCCCCTGGATTAATAGAGTATAACCGAACCTAGCAACATAACATGTTGTTTCTCTCTTGGGAGAAAGCCTCTACTTTTTGATCTCTGACTGACTCTTTCAACTTGACTAAACTGGGATCTCTATCCAACGTTTCCTTCACTTCAAAAACCAGTGATGATTTTGAACTATTCTGCACCCACACACTTCCCTCTACTAAATTGACTATGCAGATACCTAGTCGGGCAAGCTGATGAACTTCCTGAACTAACTTCTACTTATCATTCTCAACATAAGCCATACTACACATAGACAACCTACTGAGAGAATCTTCTGTTAAATTGACATTACCCGAATAAAACAGAACACTCATGTCATAATCTTTCAGCAATTCTAACCACCTCCACTGATGCAGATTCAAATCTTTCTGAGAAAATACATACTGTAGGCTTTTGTAATCTTTGAACATATCCATATACACCCCATTTGAATAGTTCCTCCAAATCTTGAAGGCAAACACTACAGCTACTAACTCAAGATCATGAGTGGGGTAATTCTTCAAATGGGGCTTAAGCTATCTAGAGGCATAGGCTATGACTTACCTCTCTATATGAGGACACAACCCAAACCTATTATAGCGGTATCGTAATATACCACAAACCTATCTGAACTATCTGGTAGAGTCAAAACTGAGGCTGAGGTGAGTCATGTCTTTAACTACTAAAAACTCTTCTCACAAGAATCTAACCACTGGAATTTGACTTTCTTCAGAGTGAATTTGTACATGGGGTATGCAATAGAAGACAATCCCTCGACAAACCATCGGTAATAGCCATCAAAACTTAAGAAATTCCTAATCTTGGATGGAGAGATGGGTATGGGCCAATTTCTCACTCCTTCGGTCTTTTAAGTATCCACTCTAATATCATTACCAGAAACTATATGGCCAAGAAAACCTACTGACCTTAGCTAAAATTCACACTTACTAAATTTAGAGAACAACTAATAGGCTCTGAGGGTGTGTAACACTATTCTAAGATGGTATGCATGTTCATGTTTGATGCGGGAGTAGACAAGAATTTTATTAATAAAGACTATGATGAATATGTCTAAGTACTGCTTGAACACGCAGTTCATCAATTCCTTGAAGGCAGATAGAGCATTGGTAATACCAAATGACATGAATAAGAACTTGAAGTGGCCATCCCAAGTTCTAAAAGCTATTTTTAGAATGCCACATTCTCTGACCCTGAGCTGATGATAGTTTAATCTGGGGTTTATCTTAGAAATATAATTGTCACCCTGAAGTTGGTCAAATAAGTCATCGATTCTGGGAAGTGGATACTTGTTCTTGACTGTGACTTTATTTAGCTGATGGTAGTCTATAAACATCCTGAGATAATCATCACCCTTACACATGAATAGAACTGGTGCACCCCAAGGGGATACGCTGGGTCTGATTAATCCCTTATCTAGGAGATCCTTTAACTTCTCTTTTAATTCTTCGAGCTCTACTAGAGCCATTCTGTATGGCATAATAGAGATAGGCTGAGAATCTAGAAGAAGGTTTATTCCAAATTCAATTTCCCTTTCTGGAGGGACCCCGGGAAGATCTTCGAGAAACATATTAGGAAATTCACATTCTATTGATACTAACTCAAAATTAGGGGTCTCTGAACTAGAGTATTGAACTCGAATGAGATGATGCACACATCTGAGGTAAGAAACAAGTTGAACCCTAAGTGCTGAAGTACTAACCTTTTATTTAAGGACAAATTCATTCAAAAACTGAAGTGCATATAGTCTGTTTGGGCGCTACCCACTGGTGGTACTATAAGAGATACCCTACTAATTTGGCAACTAGAATGAGTTGAAGGATTATTATACTGACCCTGAGAACCTAATTGAGGATAATTTCTGACCTTATGGCCCATCTAGCTATATCCAAAATATACATCACTACTAGCCCTGCAGACACCCTGGAGGTTTCTACCATATTTTTTGCAAATATAATTTTTTCAGGCACTTCTAACACTACCCTAAGGTTTAGGTCCTAGTGCCTTATCTCTACTACCATCTATAAATTTTAGAACTGGAGCACTGGCTGAGGATGGAGATGGAACTAAAAAAAAATTTCACCTTTTGACTTAGGCTGAGGGAATTTGAAGCTACCTACTCTAGCTCTCTTGTTCTCTCTCTCTTTCTCTCTATTCTTAGCCTCCTCTATCTACTGAGCATGGACCATAAGCCTAGATATGTCCATATCCTTAACTAGCATTGTGGTCCTACACTCCTTGATCATACTGTTATTACTCCAGACATAAACTTAGTCATCTTAGATCTACTAACCACTACCACATGAGGAGCATATCTGTCTAGCTGAATAAACTTGAGAGAATACTCTTTCACTGTGATATTTCTCAGATTCAGATTAATAAACTCCAAAACCTTCGCATTCCTCAACTCTAGTGGGAAGAACCAATCAAGAAAAATAGTGGAAAACTCCGCCTATTCTATGGGCCCTGCTAATAACACTCAAACTACACCTCTTATGTGAGAATGTAAATGATCATTGTCAATATATAACCCAACTAGTTTGGGGTTGAATCCCATAAGGAATAAGGTGTGAATCTGAGTTGTATGCGAGTGAATCAACTCATAGTTAGTAGTTTCCGGTAAATTGGGGGTTGTGAGAATTTAGCAAATAATTGTTGGTCATTTTAGTTTTTGTTTTTGTAATCAAGAGTTTATGAAAAACTAGAATTGTGTTCACTATGGGCTTTGGTACTTGATAGATACTAATAGTGATTCAAGATTCTAAGGATAGGTAGAATCAATAGATTCTCTTAATCGAATTTATGCCTAAATGTCTCTCGACCTACTTAAGCATTTAATTACCTAATCCTCTCGAACTTAGGGAATTTATATTCACTGACCAGACTTCACCTCAGGTTAATTAACCTTGTTATAATGTCAATTATTAAACGTAAGGTTGGTAGCTTCCAAGTCCATGTCAATAATTCAATTCCTACTATAGTTGATTTCTTATCTCAAGAAAATCAAAGTAGGTGCTATCTATCATTTGTAACCAATAGAAAATAATTAAAACTTTGGAATTATCAAGGAGTCCTATTACCTTTAGAATCTTGAATACTTAGCAACTTACCAAGACCTAACCCATAGATCTCATAATTTGGGTTAAAGGGATTTAGCAACTCATAATATAATAATTGATACAACAAGTTGATTTCATAATTTGAAAGATGAACTTACAGCAAGATGAAAAGGAATGAGTGTTTCTTAGATTATATCAAAGTAGAAATCCAAAAATATGGATGATAATCTCTTCAAAGTTAATTGTTTTTGTTCAAGACAAGAAACTAGAGAGAAAATAACAAAATGTGTGCGTTCCAAAATAGGTTCCGAATGTTGAGTACCAGCCCAAGAAAACCCTAAACAATACTTTAAATAGTTATCCTAATTATGAAAATAAAATCACAAAGTTTAGTAATTTCTCGGACAGGTGACGATGTTTTGTGATGCCCTATCAAGAGTCTGATGACTAATCACAGATGTTGTCAGCTCCTCTTTGCTTTTGACATTCGCTTCCTTAGGGTAATGGAGAATCCTGAGGGATTATCATAACTATGACGACATATCAGACAATGTTGTCACTTCTCCACCTCAACTCCCATGTTCTGTCGAAGGCTGACGATGACTCTGATGGCTTATAACAACTGTGATGACATATCAGACAATGTCGTCACTTCTCCACCTTAGCTCTTATGTTCTATCTAAGGCTGACATGAAGCTGATAACCTATCAGAGTGCTGACGACTTATCATAAAATGTCGCCAGCCATACTTCTCTACTATTTTCTTTATATTTTAACTCTTTTACCTCCATCATTGCTGGTTCTCTTACCTCTTAACTTCCTCCAAAAAATTAAAATAAAATAATGAAAAATGATAAAATTTGCTTAAGACTTTGCAATTATTCTTAGTTAAAAGCCTTAGGATTAGCCAATAGAAATTTGAGGAAAGGAAATTACCCCAAGAACCAATGAAAATTCTCCACAAAGGTATGAATTCATACCATTTTTCCCAAATTTGCAAATTTTGAACGTTGGGCGAGCCAACTCACCCATTTTTAGAAGCTTCTGGATCTTTTTAAATGAACCTGCATGGAGGGGTCACGTGACGATCGTACAGATCAAAAAATAGGGAAAGATAATCGGCTTAAGGTCGGGACGACTCATCCGATGATGGGTCGGCATTGGATGATGTTGAAGTTGTTGTTGTCGCGATTGTGCTATTATTGTTGATGTATTGTCATCTATATTCAGTGTTTGTTGCTCTTTGTTGGTTAAGGGGAAAGTATAAGAGGATTGGGCTGGGTTGGAGATTTGGTATTGGGTCGCTGGTGGAGTTATTGTTAGTCGAGTTGGAATTATTATTGGGTTAATTAGTTTTTATTTTGGGTTGCTGATGGTTTTTAATTATTAGGCTGAAGTGTTGATTGGATGGGGTGGTTTTGGGGTAATTGAAGTGGGTAATAGGAATGTTAAAATTTTGGGGGTTATTTAAAACATAACCCCTTATTAAAATTTAGGATTTAGCTAAGTTTAATTAATATTTGATCAAATTGAAAATCAAATTGGTCAATTGCATTGCAATTACGGCCAATTTGATTTTAATTATGATCAAATTTAATAAATTGACTAAATCAAATCAAAATTCGATATGAATTAATACTTCACTTAATCCCGAGCTTCTTGATTTAATAAAATCATACAAATATTTTTTTCAAATAAATTATTTTCAAGAACAATTTACATGTAAATCAAGATTTTAATCATTTAAATTTATTTTCAAGATAATCCTTGATTAAAATTTAATATTTCGTAAAATAAACTTTTAAGTAACAAAATTATATAATTTCATATAACTAAATACGATAATATAGAATCACTATTCAAAAATGAAAAAATAATCAAGATAAATACTTTAAAAAGCTTTTATTCGGATAAAATAAATGTTGTAATTTTATTTAAAATCGGAGAAACTCAGAATTAAACTTAGTTGTGGGGTGTAAAAATTAGGTGTCAATAATCATCTATCCGTAACTCCTTAACTTAGCTATTAAGAACACCATATACTATATAATTAGCCACATTCCAGTTAGCAACTCAAAGGTACTACTAACCACACACAACACATAATAACCTTAGAAAATAATTCAACACCATATCACCTTGGGAACACCTCTATATCATACTTATAAAATCATACTTAATTACGAATAAATGGACTTAAACTCTTGCATATAGAGTTCAAGCCTACTAGATCACTTCTATATAACTAGCATCACTAACCGAGCAATCATTACTTCCACATTGATGATCATCCACTGTTCAAACTTAATGTCTAGTGCTAAACATGATTTACAACCTGACCTCACATACTATTCTCACTTGGAAGCTATAAAATAAAGAATCAAGAAACACTAGTACACTAGAACCTCATAATAACAATAATTGATCTTATGATCGTATGGCTATCTTATTGAAATCCATTAGCACATCCTCCCTCTACACATCACTATCATTTACCCATCTATACACCTAAATTTTTTTAATTGCTCTATAAGTTTCAACTAAACTCCTTGCAACATCAAGAGAAGCCTAAATTCACAATACTTAACCACTAAATACTTTCATCAATGACCTATACTTTTTTAGCACAAAAACTACCATTAATAACCCCGTTCGTACTTCAGGCAAACAACAATTCACCTTAACTAATAACTCCTTCTCTACCTTCCACTAAACTAACACACAAGGATATATCATCTCACTACAGACTAGATCGCATGCAAAATTTCATCGATATACATTCTATCAATCGCTATTACCACCTTTTTTGTCACTACACTTCTAAACCCATACTTCTACCTATAAGAAGGGCCTACCATTTATGATCATAACACTCAAGGTCATAACATCTCTCAAATGCAAACTTTATTTAATATTTGGGTTTATACTATCTCCTCCTATGAGCACTATCTATATTAAAGGGTTAATAAGGAATCTAAATACACATTTTATTCTATCTTAACTGAATAACTGAATTGGATAAGGACATAAGCTTTCAACTTAAAGGACTTATAACATACTAGTGAGCTCCTCTTAAGCCCCTTGTGTGACTTCTGAACTTACTAATAGTAAATTTAAGAACATCATATTGGGATAAATTAGAATCTAGTACTCAGGTTATCTTAGAAGGTTATGGATGAAGAATTATGGAAATACACATAAATCGGCAGAAGTTTCTGAAAGAATAACTTTACTGCACGATCTAGAGCATGAAAGAAAGCAAAACTCTTCTTAAATTCTCTATAGCCTCTCAAAGAAAAGTACAGACATCTCTGTACCATTCTGCAAGACTCTACTAGATTTTGTCTCACAGATACCTTAGGATATTTGAACTCTGTGCTTTGATATCAAGTTTGTAATGACACAAGATTACCCCTATGACTCCCTGGTAGTACACCCTAGATGCCACACAATGCTTATGGCCATAAGTGACCATAAGCTAACCCATTAACTGGTACCTGCTATGAGTACTGAATAATATACGGGTGATGAACATATGCAAAAATAGCTGAATATGCCATAAGTTTTTAAATACAAAAAAATATCTCTGAAATCATAAGCCTGGAAACAAGGATCTGAAAACAACCATTTGAAAACTGGTAAAATAATGACAAAACTGACAAAACTATCTGAAAGTATTTGAAAGCCTCTAAACAAACTGAATAGAAGTTGAAGGGATAGGCCCCAACTAACTCCAACTGTCTAACTGAAGTAAAATACTAAAATAAACATAATTGTTCCTCGAAATATGAGGAATCACTACTACTGCTGCTATTGGTGCGCTGAATATCTAAGTGTGGTCAGAAACCTGAGCATTCAAACCTATGATATGAAACATCATAGTGTAAGAAATGAGTATGTGTTTAGTACTTTGAATATAAGTGTATGCTAAATGAGTATAGGTTGATATGTATAGGCTCATGTGCATGAATAAAAATTTACTAAATGAATAGCATGAGATGATTGATGCATAGTATGCGTGAAGGCTATAAAAATCTGAAACTACATGACAAAGAATATAAAATAATATTGGAATAGTCTGTAAATTGAAATACTAAAATCTGAGTACTGATTTAACTAATAAACTATATGATATAGTCGAGTAAACCTGAATTAACTTTTGAACTTGGGATACAACCTGTGATCCTAGTTGGAAGAGTGTCAGTACCGTGCCATAGATACTAACACTAGCTGTGTGGATCCACTAAAGTCAAGTCCCAAAGGACTAAAGAGTCACACTCTACTTTCAAGTGCTCTAGTGAGATATATGTCAATTTTGAACTGGTTTTTTAATATATCAACCTACACTGGCTACGTAGTTTTTGAATACAGGGATTGCTACTAAAGGTCACACCCTCAACTAGAAGGTGAGCCTCCATCCTTGGGTTTGCTCGGTGCTAAATCCTACCCCCAACTGGACTGACTTTAATTACTAAATTGAACTAAGCTTACTGAAATGATAACTGACGAACTGATAATATTCTAATATATCCAAAACTATTCTGAACATACTGAGACTAAGTAAACAGCTAAGCTTTTGGGTATTCATAACCCCTAAGACTCGATAACATTAATAGTACAAACATATTAAAGCTTCAAAGCATAATAAGTAGTCATTGTTCAAAATTCAACCATTTAGGCATTTCATCAAACACTTCAAAATCATGAACTTAGGCATGGGGATGATTGAAACATATGGTAATAACATAATCACAACACTAAAACCATACATTGGGGATTTAACGTGGAATTTCATGCTTCAAATGTGTAAGGGCTACTTTCCAACTAAAATCATTTGCAACATCATGTATAATAGAAATTCATAAGAGTTTCATGAAAATAGCTCATTATAAACATGTAAATTCATGATTTAAAACATAAAAATAGGCTCTTGAACTCCATGGGTGAAAAAATCCCATGGATGAACATCTAACATACCTTAAATCTTTAATCTTGCAAGATAATTAACTTTCTTGATAGTCCTTAGGTGGTGAAGCAGGAATTATTAAGTTTTCATGAAGGAATAGTGATTGAACTTCCAGAATTTGGGGAAGGGTTAGGATTATTTGAGAATAAAATTGGGGAATGTGAGTAAATAATTCCCTATATGCAATTTAATCCCGTATTTTTACGAATTGAGATGTTGGGAAAAGAAAAAATTGCCCCTTTGAAATTTAAATTCATAACTGTGATGACAATTAGGCCATCACCACGATGCACGAAAGATGCCACTGCTAAACCCACTGCGATGCGCCATAATCGTAGTGAGGTTCTAGAATTGAAATAAAAATATGTCTCAATCTATAATACCTCGTGCCTTTTATAGCTAAAATCCATCCCTAGAATGTTAAGGGATATCTTCCAAAATAAAGAATAATTATTTCATGTAGAATTTTTCTGATTTAGACCTCCTATTGTGTAGAAATTTTAATAAGCTTTCCAATGATATAAGATTCACCTAAATCCAACCCTCGGTGAAGGAGTTATGTCATTTTTAAGTTGACAGTGTGCCACCTAGGAACTTATCGCATCGTGGAGAAGGAGCAATCTGCAATTGTCAAATTCCAGTGGCCCTCTTCGATAGCCTCACATCATGGAGAAGTCTATTTTGCCAATTGTCCCATTCCAGTGAGATTCTACAATTTTGGGGCGTCATGCCAAGGGTTAAAATGGAAGTCTAAGGGTCACCGTGATTGTGGCACATCGCGGTGAACACCCAGTTCTCACTAGTTCTTTTCTAAAGAGCCACTGCGGTAGTGGCGTGTCACGGTGGCACAATAAATTAGGAATTTTTGTTATTTTTCTAGTTCCTTTTGGAGTTTAAAAAGTGTATTTAGGTAAGCTACCCAACCCCTAATCCATCCAAAACACATCATTAAGCATATACCAAAGAACTTTATGCTTATTTCATCACTCTTTTCTCAAAAGAAAACCCTAGCTCATAAACTCTCTTCCCAATAAATATAAATTCCTCCATTAATTCTCCAAGAAAATTCAAAATTAAGGATTCCTAATACAAGAACTCTAAGAATTTATCCCCAAATTGTCAATAGGAATCCAAGATTCAAGCTTTTCATCAAAAATCATCAATTAAGGTATGTGGAGTTCTTCAACAAGGATAATACTTTCATTCTTGAGCCCAAAAGGGGTACTTAGAAAGATGGGGACTTAGCCGTAGCTAGAATTTGAGATTTTATGAGAATGAATCCACTAGAATTATTTGGGTTGAAGGCAGGCGAGGACCTACAATTGTATCTAGATGAGGTAAAGAAGATCACCTAAGTTATGCATGTTTCTAAAAAAGAGAGTGTAGAATTTGCATCCTATAGGCTAAAGAATGTTGCATATCAATGGGTGGTGATGTGTAAGAAAAGTAGAGGGGAGAATGCATCTCCCATGACTTGGCAGATATTTTAGGATGCGTTCTTAGGCCAGGTGTTCCCATGTGAGATGAGGAAAGATAAGATAGAAGAGTTCAAGAACCTGAGGCAAGGCTGAATGATAGTGAAGGAGTATTGCCTTAAGTTTAAAAAGTTTTCTAAGTATTCCCCTGATCAGATAGCTGACCTTAGGTCATGCATGAGCAAGTTTATGACCGGTGTGTCTCGGTTGGTAGTTAAGAAGTGTAGGACTTCTATGCTTATTGGATACATGGATCTTTCTAGGTTGATGATGCATTCTCAGTAGATTGAGGTACAGAAGTAGAAAGAAAGAGAGAGGGTAAATAAGAAGGCTAGAACAGGGCAGTTTGATTATGGTCAGAATAGGTCAGGAGTAGAAAATTGTTCCCAGATGCAGAATCGGTCATCTATGCACGAACCTTATTCAACTAGTGCTTCTATACCCAAAAACAGGCAGGAACAGAGGGTAAGTCTTCTACATTTAAATCTCAGAATAGTGTGAGTCGTAGTCCCAGCTATCCTCAGTGTGCTAAGTATGGTAAGAATTATCCTGGTAAGTATTTAGCTAGACAGAAGGGTTATTTTGGTTATGAAAAGTTTGTGCATGGTATTAGAGATTGTTCACATGCTAAGCAAGGAAATAGAGATGTTCATCCTTAGACTCAGGCTAATAGTGCACTAGCTCTACTAGGTCGCCCGACCCCTCATCAGGGCGCATCATCAAGAATCAGTGGCTGTCAATGCAAAAATTGCTTCTATGCTTTACCATCCCTCCAGGAGCAGGAAGATTCACTAGATGTTGTTACTAGTATGCTTCATGTCTTTCATCTTGATGTTTATGTGTCATTAGACCCTGGGTTGAGTTTCTCTTATATGACCTCGTTATTTGCTATAAATTTTGAGATAAACTCTCAAAAAATCCCTGAGCCTTTTTTGGTTTCTACCCCAGTAGGTGAGTCAGTTATTGCTAAACAGATCTATAAAAAGTGTCCTATCACTGTCCTTTATAAAGTCATATTAGCATACCTAATAGAGTTAGATATGGTTGATTTTGATATTATTATTAGCATGGAGTAGTTTTATTCCTGTTATACATCTATAGATTGTCGCACCTATGTGGTGAAGTTTCAGTTCCCAGATGAGCCACTCTTTGAGTGGTCAGGTAATTCAATGTCTCTCAAGAGTTATTTCATATTTTATCTTAAATCCAGAAAGTTGATATCTAAAGTTTGCATTTACCATCTAGTTCAAGTCAAAGACATAAAGTTTGAGACTATAACAATTTAGCAAGTCAGTATAGTTAATGAGTTTCCTGATGTTTTTCTAGAAGATCTCCTATGGTTACCACCCGATAGGGAAATAGAATTTGGTATTAACCTTCTCCCAGATACTCAGCCCATTCCTATCCCTTCATATCATATGGCTCCCATAGAGCTTAAGAAGTTGAAAGAACAACTCAAAGATCTCTTAGATAAAAGTTTCATAAGGCCTAGTGTTTCTCGATAGGGCACTCCTATCTTATTTGTGTGAAAGAAAGATTGTTTTTTGTGTATGTGCATTGACTATCGTCAGTTGAATAAAGTTATAGTCAAGAACAAATATCCCCTTCTGAGAATTAATGACTTATTCTATCAACTCCAAGGTGCCACTTATTTCTCAAAGATAGACCTTAGATCTGGCTATCACTTGCTTAAATTAAGGGAGTGTGATATTCCAAAAATAGCCTTTATAACCCCATATGGTCATTTTGAGTTTTTAGTCATGTCTTTCAGGCTAAACCCAGCAGCTTTCATAGACCTCATGAATTGGGTGTTCAAATAGTACCTAGACATATTTGTCATAGTATTCATAGATGATATCCTTGTGTACTCCCGTAGTGAGGATGATCATGTAGATCATCTTTGAATTGTCTTGCAAACTCTTAGAGATCATAAATTGTTCGTCAAATTTAGTAAGTGTGAATTTTAGCTAAGATCAGTAGCCTTTATTGGTCATAGTGTTTCCATTGTTGTCATTAAAGTGGATCCCCAAAAGATTAAAGCTGTAAGAAATTGGCCTAGACCTATATCTCTATCTGACATTAGAAGTTTCTTGGGTTTAGCCGGCTATTGCCAATAGTTTGTTGAACATTTCTCATCTATTGCATCTCCTATGTATATACTGGCCTAAAAGATAGCTAAGTTCCTATGGTCGGATTACAGCGAGAAGAGTTTTCAAGAGTTGAAGACTCAACTCACTTCAACCCTAGTTCTTGCGTTACCCAATGGTATAGATAGTTTTGTCATTTATTGTGATGACTCCAAAGTTAGTTTGGGTTGTGTGTTGATACAGAGAGATAAGGTCATAGCCTATGCCTCTAGATAGCTTAAGCCTCATGAAAAAAATTACCCAACCCATGATCTTGAATTAGATATTGTAGTGTTTGCTATGAAAATCTAAAGATATTATCTTTATGGAGTGCATGTTGATATGTTCACGGATTACAAGAGGTTGCAATATGTGTTTACTCATAGAGAGATGAATCTGCATTAGATAAGATGGTTGGAACTATTGAAAGATTATGATATGAGTGTGTTGTATAATCTGGGTAAGGCCAATGTAATGGCAGACACCCTTAATAGATTGTCTATAGGCAGTGTTGCTCATGTGGAGAATGATAAGAAAAAATTAGCTCGAGAAGTTCATCATTTTGCTAGATTGGGTGTTAGATTGGTGGATTCTACTGAAGGGAATGTTTGGGCTCAAAGTAGTTCCAAATCTTCCTTAGTTTTGGAAATAAAGGAGAAGCAAGATATGGATTCTAGTTTGGTAAAACTAAAAGAGTCGGTTAAAGAGCAAAAGATAGAGGTTTTCTCCCAAGGGAAAGATGGTGCGTTGAGATACCAAAGTAGATTGTGTGTGCCATGTGTTGATGACTTGAGACAGCGGATTATGGAAAAAGCGCATAGTGCACATTATTCTATTCATTCAGGAGCCACCAAGATGTACCGCGATTTACAAGAAATCTATTAGTGAAGTGGTATGAAGAAAGATATAGTAGAGCTTATAGCACGGTGTGCAACTTGTCAATAGGTTAAAGTAGAGCACAAAAGATTTGGTGGTACATTGCAAGAGTTTGGTATCCCTACTTGGAAATGGGAAAAGATGAATATGGATTTTTTATTAGTTTACCCCATTTGCATGATCAATATGATTCGATATGGGTTATTGTAGACAAATTAACTAAGTTAGCATATTTCTTGCTAGTTCATATGTCCTATACAGATGTGGATTATGCTAAGTTGTATATCCAAGAGTTACTTCGACTGCGAGTTCCCTTGTCTATCATTTTTATAGGGATACTCAGTTCACTTCCCAATTTCGGAGAGCTTTTCAGAAGGTTCTTTGCACAAAAGTTCATCTTAGTTCAGCTTTTCACCCTCAGACAGATGGTCAAGCATAGAGGACCATCCAAAATCTAGAAGATATGTTGAGGGCATGTGCTCTTAATTTCAAAGGTATTTGGGAAAAGCATTTTCCATTGATTGAGTTCGCTTAAAATAACGTTTATCATTCTAGCATTCAAATGGCCCCATTTGAGCATCTCTATGAGAAAAGATGTAGATCACCTATAGGTTGCTTTGAAGTGAGTAAGGCCACTTTTATTGGGCCCGATGCAGTGTTTGAAGCTATGGAGAAAGTTAAGTTGATTAAAGAAAGATTGAAAATATCCCAGAGTCATCATAAATCCTATATAGGCGTGAGAAGAAGGGACCTCGAGTTTAAGGTTGGTGATTTAGTGTATTTGAAAATTTAACCCATAAAAGGGGTAAAGAGATTTGGCAAAAAGGGGAAGATTGTCCACGGTATGTTGGTTTTTATAGAATTTTGAGTTGTGTTGGGAGAGTAGCTTATGAGCTTGATTTTCCCGTAGACTTTGCTGACGTTCATCTTTTATTCCACGTCTCTATGCTTAAGAAATGGATCGGTGACTCCACTATTGTGGTTCCTTTAGAAATCTAAGATATTCAGAATGAATTGTCATACGAAGAGATTCCAGTTGAGATTTTAGATCATCAAATCTGTAGGCTAAGGAACAAAGAATTTCCCTTAGTCAAAGTCGTTTGACGGAATCAGTCTGTTGAGGGTGCCACTTGGGAAGCTGAAGCGGATATATGAGTCAAGTACCCTCACCTTTTCTTTGCAAACTCAGATTTAGCCGAAGTTAATACTCTTCCTTGATTCATTTCTTTTCTAAGCATATATTCAGCTATATAGTTATCCTCATGTAAGTTCATGCACTCATAGAATTACTCAGAAGTTCAGAGTGATTTAGATTCAGTAATCCAATTTATTTTAGTTGTGCATTATATCTTATAGCCTTAGATTCCTCAGTGCTTTCAACTTATCTAGCCACATTCGAGGACGAATGTTCCCAAGGGGGACATATTATAATACCCCAGACCTTTTCTAAAAAAAATTCGTCCCTACAATGTTAAGGGATAGCTTTCAAAATGAATAATAATTATTTCATGTATAATTTTTCAGATTTAGACATCCCATTGTGTGGGAGATTTAATATGCCTTCCAACGACATAAGATTCGCCCAAATTTGACACTCGGTGAAGGAGTTATGACATTTTTAAGTTGACAATGTGCCACCCAAGGACTTAGCGCGTCGCGGAGAAGGCGAAATCTGCAATTGTCAATTCCAGTGGCCCTCCGCGATAACCCCATATTGCGGAGAAGCCCATTTTCCCAATTTTCCCTTTCCAATGAGATTTTTCAATTTTGGCGCATCGTACCAAGGGCTAAAATTGCAATCCAAAGGGCACCGCTATTGTGGCACGTCATGGTGAATGCCCAGTTCCCGCATGTCATTTTCCTATACGTGTGAAAGAAAAATGGTTCTTTGTGTATGTGCATTGACAATCATAAGTTGAATGAAGTTATAGTCAAGAAAAAATATCCCCTTCTGAGTATTAATGACTTATTCGATCAAATCCAAGGTGCCAATTATTTCTCAAAGTTAGACCTTAGATCAGGCTATCATCAGCTTAAAGTAAGGGAGTCTGATATTCCAAAAATAGCCTTTAGAACCCATTTTGGTCATTTTGAGCTTTTAGTCATGTCTTTCGGGCTAACCTATGACCCAACAGCTTTCATAGACCTCATGAATCGAGTGTTAAAACAGTATCTAGACATATTTGTCATAGTATTCATAGATGATATCCTTGTGTACTCCCGTAGTGAGGATGATCATGTAGATCATCGTAGAATTATCTTGTATACTCTTAGAGATCATAAATTGTTCACCAAATTCAGTAAGAGTGAATTTTGGCTAAGATTAAAAGCCTTTCTCAATCATATTGTTTCCGCTGATGGTATTAAAATGGATCCCTAATAGACAGAAGTCATAAGAAATTGACCTAGACCTATCTCTCCATCCGACATTAGAATTTTCTTGGGTTTAGCTGGCTAATACAACTATTTTGTTAAAGGTTTCTCATCTATTGCATCTCCTATGTCTATACTGGCTCAAAGAAAAGTTAAGTTCATATGGTCGGATTCATGCGAGAAGAATTTTCAAGAGTTAAAGACTCGACTCACTTCAGCACTAGTTCTAGCGTTACCTGATGGTAAAGACAGTTTTATTGTTTATTGTGATGCCTTAAGATTTGGTTTGGTTTGTGTGTTGATGCAGAGAAGTAAGGTCATAGCCTATGTCTCTAGAAAACTTAAGCCTCATGAAAAGAATTACCCAACCCATGATCTTGAATTAGCTGATTTTGTGTTTTCTTTGAAAATCTGGAGACATTATCTGTATGTAATGCATGTTGATGTGTTCACGGATCACAAGAGCTTGCAGTACGTGTTTACTCAGAGGGAGTTGAATCTGCATCAGAGAAAGTGGTTGGAACTATTGAAAGATTATGATATGAGTGTATTGTATCTTCCAGTTAAGGCCAATGTAGTGGCAGACACTCTTACTAGATTGTTTATGGGCAGTGTTGCTCATTGACAAGAAAGAGTTAGCTCAGGAAGTACATCGTTTGACTAGATTGGGCATTGGGTTGGTGGATTCATCTGAAGGGAATGTTTTAGTTTAGAGTAGTTCCAAATCTTTCCTAGTTTTGAAAGTGAAGGAGAAGCAAGATATAGATTCTAGTTTGGTAAAACTAAAGGAGTCGATTAAAGACTAAAAGGTGGATGTTTTCTCCCAAAGGGGAGATGGTGTGTTGAGATACCAAAGTAGATTGTGTGTGTCATGTGTTGATGACTTGAGACAGTGGATTATAGCAAAAGTGTAAGGTATGAGTTATTCTATTCATTCAGGAGCCACAAAGATGTAACGCAATCTATGGGAAATCTATTAGTAAAGTGGTACGAAGAAAGATATAGTAGAGTTTTTAGCAAGGTGTGCAAATTTTCAACATGTTAAGGTAGAGCACCAAAGACCTGGTGGTACATTACAAGAGTTTGGTATCCCTAATTGGAAGTAGGAATAGGTGAATAAGGATTTTGTGATTGGTTTACCCCATTTGTATCTTCAGCATGATTTGATATTGGCTATTGTAGACAGATTTACTAAGTCAGAGCATTTCTTACCAATTCATACTCCTATATAGCTGAGGATTATGCTAAGTTAAATATTCAAGAGTTATTCAGAATGCATGGAGTTCCCTTATCTATCATTTTAGATAGGGGTACAGAGTGCACTTCCCAGTTTTTGAGAGCTTTTCAGAAGGGTCTTGGTACCCAAGTTCATCTATGTTTAGCTTTCTACCCTCAAAAAGATGATCAAGTAGCAAGGACCATCTGAACTTTAGAAGATACGTTGAAGGCATGTGCTCTTGATTTCAAAGGTAGTTGGAATGAGCATTTGCCATTGATTGAGTACGCTTATAATAACAGTTATCATTCTAGCAATAAGATGGCCCCATTTGAGGCTCTCTATAGTAGCAGATGTAGATCACCCATATGTTGATTTGAAGTGGGTGAGGCTGCTTTACATGGGCTCGATGCAGTGTTTGAAGCTATGGAGAAAGTTTAGTGTATTAGAGAAAGATTTAAAATAGCCCAGAGTCGTCAAAAATACTATGCATATGAGAGAAGAAGGGACCTCGAGTTTGAGGTTAAAGATTTAGTGTATTTGAAAATTTTATCCATGCAAGGGGTGAAGAGATTTGGGAAAAAAAGGAAACTTTGTCCCCGGTATGTTGGCCTTTATAGAATTTTGAGTCATGTTAGAAGAGTAGCGTATGATCTTGATTTGCCCACGGACTCGACAGTCGTTCATCCTATATTCCACATCTCTATGCTAAAGAAGTCCATCAATGACTCCACTATTGTCGTTCCTTTAGAAATATCAGATATTCAGAATGACCTTTCATACGAAGAGATTCCAGTTAAGATTTTAGAGCATCAGATCCACAGACTATGGAACAAAGAAGTTCCCTTGGTCAAAGTTGTTTGGCGGAATCAGTCTATTGAGGGTGCCACTTGGCAAGCCGAAGCAGATATGCGAGCCAAGTACCCTCACTTTTTCTTTGCAAACTCAGATTTAGCCAAAGACAATACTCTTGCTTGATTCAGTTCTTTTCTAATCATATATTCATCTATATAGTTATCCTCATGTAAATTCATGCACTCACAGAATTACTCAGAAGCTCAAAGTGATTTAGATTCAGTTGTTTGATTTATTTCAGTTGTGTATGATAGCTTATAGCCACAGATTCCTCAGCACTCTCAGCTTATCTAGCCATATTCGAGGACGAATGACCCCAAGGGGGAGATGCTGTAATACCCCATACTATTTCTAGCTAAAATCCATCCCTAGAATGTTAAGGGATAGCTTTCAATATGAAGAATAATTATTTCATGTTGAATTTTCCAGATGTAGAGTTCACATTGTATGGGAAATTTAATAAGCTTACCAATGTATAAGATTCGCCTAAATTTGATAATGAGTTATGGTATTTTTAAGTTGACAGTGTGCCACCTGGGCACTTAGCGCTTGGTGGAGAAGGCAAAATCTACAATTGTCAAATTCCAGTGGCCGTTCGCGATAGCCTCGCATCACGGAGAAGCCCATTTTCCAAACTGTCCCATTCCAGTGAGATTCTGTGATTTTGGCGCATTGCGCCAAGGGATAAAATGGCAATCCAAGGGGCACCATGATTTTGGAGCATTGCGGTGAACACCCAGTTCTCGCTCGTTATTTTCTAGGAGCCACCGCGATAGTGGCGCATCGCGGTAGCCCAGTAAATCGGGAATTTTGGTTATTTTCCACTTTTGTTTAAGAGTTTAAAAAGGGTATTTTGGTAAACTGCCCAACCCCTAATACATCCAAAACACATCATTAAGCATATACCGAAGCACTTTATGCTTATTTTATCACTTTTTTCTCAAAAGTAAACCCGAGCTCATCAAAATTTCTTCCCAAGAATTCGAAATTCCTCCATTAATTCAAGATTAACGATTTCCAATTCAAGAACACGAAAAATTCATCTCCAAAGAATCAACAGGAATCCAAGATTCAAGATTTCATCAAAGATCATCAATTAAGGTATGTGGGGCTCTTAAACAAGGATAATCCTTTCATCCTTGTGCCCAAAATTCGTTTTAATTACAAAATTACGTAATTTTATGTGATTTGCCATAAAATTGAAGTTAGGTTTTATACCCATCATTGTTATTTACAAGCTTATGTTGTTTCTAAAGATTTAGAAGTTGAATAATATGATTATGTTCATATTTTCATACATAATGCAGAGATTCTAAAGTTTGAATTAATTTCTCAATGTTTACATAATCAAGTATGAGAAATTTGATGTTTGAACATGAGATTTATACATGCGGTATCATCCCAAGATATAATAGTATTATATCCTGAAAGATGATGGTTTAAACATCTTATGAGCAGATTATTTCCAATTTTTAGAAAAAGTTTTGCTCTTCTGATCATCGGTTTAGCTATGGAATCCAGTTTACAAAATTTAGATAAATTGTATTAATAGATTTACTTAGACAAAAGCATTTTTGGGTTTCATATTGAACCATTATACTAGTTTAAAGTGGATTTCCAATAGAATGAGCATAAAGACTGAAAAGGGAGTAGTATTTAGCACCGAGCAGGAAGTGTGGGATTAGCGTGCCCTATATTTCACACAACTACATAGCCAATGTAGGTACAAATTATGAGATTATTACCTATTTCTATATGGATGATAGATTTATCTTATGATCGATCACATGGACAGTAGGTTATACTCCCTGACAAGAGTATGATACCTCTCCCCCATTGTGAGGTTTTCTCCTTAGGAGGAGAAGAACGTTGGAGTCCATGTATGCTCACATGATTTATGACGGTTAAGAGAACCTCCCTGCAAGTAAAACTAAATAAACAGTTTTGAGTATTTCCCTACTAGTAAAGAAAAGTTTTGAAAGAATTCCCTTCCGATAAAATATTTTTCCATGCAGAATGAGTTTTTAGACTTCACTTAGCCTATATGATTTGAGAATAAGAACATAATACAAATTTTAGAAATAAGTGTAATGGCTCAAAAGTTTTATATTATGTGCTTTACTATTCATGATTTATGATCTTTAGATTTCAGATTACTCAAGCCTATGTGAGTCATTTACATTTAGCATGCATGATTATATAAAATGTGATGATATTGCTTACTTATTGAATTCACCCTTATATACTCAGTACATCATCAAAGTACTAATCCACATATACGTATATACACTACATTGTCTCATAATGTAGGTTCAGGTGCTCAATCTCAGCAGCATGAGTGATTTTCGAGCATCTCATCTACATCCCTTCAGTTGGTGAGTCCTTATAGTTTGGGGACTTAGCTATTCAAATTTCTAGTTTATTAGTATATGTTTTATTATTCATTTTAGACAGTTAGAGTCAGATGAGGGCCTATCCCAGTGACTCTCTAGATTCAGTCAGTAGAGGCTTGTCGGACTACTATATTTAGTCTTAGACTTTTGATTCAGTATTCAGATTTTTTAGTATTATTTGACCAAGACTTGTGAGATTTGTATATTTCGGATAAGATTTCTGCATTTATTAAGTTTTCATATTCATGTTTCCCTATGTTTAGATTTAGATTTAGTAGAAAAGTAGCCAGGGTTAGCTCAGGACTACTTGTAGTTCGTAGCACCGTATGGCATCCCGAAGAGTTCTAGGGAGTCAGACAAGCCGCGTTACATAGATTTTTTATCATCCATGTGAAGCGCGCCACATCTATGAGCAAGAGGCTATGGAGCATTTTAGAAAATCATCTCTTCTTTCATGATCTATCGTGCATTCAGTATCTCTATCTTCTTTTAACTAGTGATTTTATGTGAAATAAAATGCCTTCTCATCGAGCTAACACTCGCAGAAATGATAACTAGCTATCTCAGCCAGCAAATCCTTTTAATAAGAATGTGTCACATATAGTGTTTTAAGCTGTCTTTCTGACATTAGCCCAAGCTGTGACAGCTAATGTCCAGGGCAACCATCAGGCTGCAGTCCTACTTCAGCAAGATAAAGACTTAGCCACAGGTAGAATTTATGATTTTTTGAGAATGAACCCGCCAGAATTCTTTGGGTCGAAAGAAGGTGAGGACACACAGTTGTATCTATATAAGATAAAGAAGATCACCCGAATTATGAATATTTCTAAAGATAAAAGTGTAGAATATGCATCCTATAGGCTAAAAAAATGTTGCATATGATTGGGTGTTGATGTGGAAGAAAAGCATAGGGGAGAATGCAGCTCTCATGACTTGGCAGATATTGCAGGATGCATTCTTAGATAAGTTCTTCCCACGTGAGAAAGGAAAGCTAAGATAGAAGAGCTCATGAACCTAAGGCAAGGCTCAATGACAGTGAAGGAGTATTGCCTCAAGTTCAAGTAGTTTTCTAAGTATGCCTTTGATTAGATGGCTGACCCAAGGTCAAGCATGAGCATGTTTTTGACCGGTGTGTCTGGGTTAGTAGTTAAGGAGTGTAGGAATGCTATGATTATTGAAGACTTGGATCTTGCTAGGCTGATGATGCATGCTCAGTAGATTGATGTAGAGAAGTTAAAGAAAAGAGAGAGGGTAAATAAGAAGGCTAGAACAAGACAGTTTGATTATGGTCAGAATAAGTCTGGACGAAAAAATTGTTCGCAGTTTCAAAATTATTCATCTATGTTCACACCATCTTCAGCCAGTGCTCCAATACCTAGAAATATGCAAAAACAGTGGGGTAAGTCTTCTATGTCCAGATCTAAGACTAGTTTGAGTGGTAGGCCCCACTATCCTCAGTATGTTGGGTGAGGTAAGAATTATCCTGGTGAGTGTTTAGCTAAACAAAAGGGTTGTTTTGGTTGTGGTATGTTGCGTTATGGTATTAGATATTATCCATATTCTAAGCTAGGAAATAAAGATGTTCATCTTCAGACTCAGGCTAATAGTGCACCAGCTTCTCTAGGTCCCCCTTCCCCTCCTCAGGGCACATCATCCAGTACTGGTGGTGGTTAATGATAGAATCAATTTTATGATTTACCATCTTGCCAGGAGCAGGAAGATTTGCCAGATGTTGTTACTGGTATGCTTTATGTCTTTCATCTTGACGTTTATGTGTTGTTAGACCCTGGGTCGAGTTTCTCTAATGCGACCTCATTAGTTGCTGTAAATTTTGAGATAAGTTATAAAAAGATACCTGAGACCTTTTTGGTTTCTACCCCAGTTGGTGAGTCAGTTGTTGCTAAACAGATCTACAAAAAGTGTTCTATCATTATCCTTCATAAGGTCATGTGAACAGACCTAATAGAGTTATATATGGTTGATTTTTATCTTAGTCTTGGCATGGATTAGCTTCATTCCTGTTATGCATCTATAGATTGTCGCACCCATGTGGTGATGTTTCAGTTCCAAGATGAGCCAGTCTTTGAGTGGTCGGTAATTCAATTGTCTCCCAAGATTCATTTCAAATCTTATCTTAAGGCCAGAATGTTGATATCCAAAGGTTGCATTTACCATCTTGTTCATGTCAAAGGAACAAAGTCTAAGACTCCAACAATTTAGTTAGTCAATACAGTTAATGAGTTTCCTGATTTTTTTAGAAGGTCTCTTAGGGGTACCTCCCAATAGGGAAATAGAATTTGGTAATGACCTTCTCCCAGATACTCAGCCTATTTCCATCCCTCCTTATTGTATGGCTCCCACAAAGCTTAAGGATTTTAAAGAGTAAATCAAAGCTCTTTTAGATAAAGGTTTCATAAGGCCTAGTGTTTCTCCATGGGGCGCTTCTATCCCATTCGTGCAAAAGAAAGATGGTTCTTTGCGTAGGTGTATTGACTATAGTCAGCTGAATAAAGTTACAGTCAATAACTAATATTCCCTTCTGAGAATTAATGACTTATTCAATCAACTCCAAGGTGCCAGTTATTTCTCAAAGATAGACCATAGATTCGTCTATCATCCGCTTAAAGTAAGGGAGTGTGATATTTCAAAGACAGTCTTTAGAACCCGTTATGGCCATTTTGAGTTCTTAGTCATGTCTTTCGGGCTAACCAATGCCCCAACAGCTTGTATGGACCTCACGAATCGGGTGTTCAAACAGTATCTAGACATATTTGTTATAGTATTCATAGATGATATCCTTGTGAACTCCCGTAGATCATCTTAGAATTGTCTTGTAAACTCTCAGAGATCATAAATTGTTCGCTAAATGCAGCAAGTGTGAACTTTGGCTAAGATCAGTAGCCTTTATTGGTCATATTATTTTCACTGATAGAATTAGTGTGGATCCCCAAAAGACAAAAGCCATAAGAAATTAGCCTAGACCTATCTCTCCGTCTAACATTAGAAGTTTCTTGGGTTTAGCCTGCTATGACCATCATTTTGTTGAAGATTTCTCATCTATTAAATCTCCTATGTCTAGAGTGAAACAAAAGAAAGTTAAGTTCCTGTGGTCGGATTCCTGTGAGAACAATTTTCAGGAGTTGAAGACTTGACTCACTTTATCCTTATTTTTACCGTTACCCAATAGTACAGAAGGTTTTATTATTTATTGTGATGCCTCCAAAGCTGGTTTGGGTTGTGTGTTGATGAATAGAGGTAAGGTCATAGCCTATGCCTCTAGACAGCTTAAGCCTCATGAAAATAATTACCCGACCCATGATCTTGAATTAGTAGTTGTTGTGTTTTCTTTGAGAATCTGGAGACACTATCTGTATGGAGTGCATGTTTATATGGTCACGGATCACAGGAGCTTACAGTATGTGTTTACTCATAGAGAGTTGAATCTGTGTCAGAGAAGGTGGTTAGAACTATTTAAAGATTATGATATAAGTGTGTTGTATCATCGGGGCAAGGCCAATATAGTGGCAGACACCCTTAGTAGATTGTCTGTGGAAAGTATTGCTCATATGGAAAATAATAAGAAAGAGTTATCTCAAGAAGTCCATTATTTGGCTAGATTGAGTGTTAGGTTGGTGGATTCATCAGAAGGGAATGTTTGGGTTTAGAGAAGTTCTAAATCTTCCTTAGTTTCAGAATTTAAAGAGAAGCAAGATATGGATTTGAATTTGGTAAAACTAAATGAGTCAGTTAAACACCAAAAGGTGGAGGTTTTCTCCTAAGGGGGAGATTGTGTGTTTAGATACCATAGTAGATTATTTGTGCCATTTGTTGATGACTTGAGACAGCGGATTATGGAAGAAGCACATGGTGCATGTTATTATATTTATTCAGGAGCCACCAAGATGTACAGTGATCTACAAAAAATCTATTAGTGGAGTGGTATGAAGAAAAATATAGCAAAGTTTGTTGCAAGGTGCGCAACTTGTCAAGTAGAGTACCAAAGATCTGGTGGTAAGTTGCAAGAGTTTTGTATCCCCACTTGAAAGTAGGAACAGGTGAATATGGATTTTGTGATTGGTTTACCCCATTTACGTCGTCAGCATGATTCGACATAGGTTATTGTAGACAGATTGACTAAGTCAGCACATTTCTTGCCAGTTCATACGTCCTATACAACTCAGGATTAAGCTAAGTTGAACATTCGAGAGTTAGTCAGACTGCATGGAATTCCCTTGTCTATCATTTCAGATAGGGGTACTCAGTTGACTTCCTAGTTTTGGAAAGCGTTTCAGAAGGGTCTTGGTACCCAAGTTCATCTTAGTTTAGCTTTCCACCCTCAGACAGATGGTTAAGCAGAGAGGACCATACAAACTCTAAAAGATTTGTTGAGGGCATGTGCTCTTAATTTCAAAGGTAGTTGGCATGAGCATTTGTCATTGATTGAGTTCACTTGTAATAACAGTTATCATCTAGTATTTAGATGGCCCCATTTGAATCTCTCTATAGGAGGAGATATAGATCACCCATAAGTTGGTTTAAAGTGGATGAAGCCATTTTGTTTAAGCTCGATACAGTGTTTGAAGATATGGAGAAAGTTAAGTTGATTAGAGAAAGATTGGAAACAACCCAAAGTCATCTGAAATCATATGCAGACGTGAGAAGAAGTGACCTCGAGTTTGAGGTTGGTGATTTAGTGTATTTGACAATTTCACCCATGTAAGGGGTGAAGAGATTTGGAAAAGGGGGGAAGCTTTGTCCTTGGTATGTTGGCCCTTATAGAATTCTGAGTCGTATTGGGAGAGTAGCTTATAAGCTTGATTTACCCGCAAACTTAGCAGTCGCTCATCCTGTATTCCATGGCTCTATGCTTAAGAAGTGCATTAGTGACTCCACTATTGTAGTTCCTTTAGAAATCTCAGATATTCAGAATGACCTTTTATACCTAGAGATTTTAGTTGAGATTTTAGATCATCAGATCTGTATACTAAGGAACAAAGAAGTTCCCTTGGTCAAAGTTGTTTGGCGGAATCAGTTTGTTGAGGATGCCACTTGGGAAGCTGAAGTAGATATGCGAGCCAAGTACCCTCACCTTTTGTCCACAAACTTCGATTTATCCGAAAGTAATACTCTTTATTGATTCAGTTCTTTTCTAATTATATATTCAGTTATATAGGTATCCTCATGTAAGTTCATGCACTCACAGAATTACTCAAAAGCTCTGAGTGATTTAGATTCAGTTGTTCAATTTATTTCAGTTGTGCATGATAGCTTATAGCCTTAGATTCCTCAGTCCTCTCAAATTATATAGCCACATTCGAGAACAAATGTTCCCAAAGAGGAGATATTGTAATACCATGTACCTTTTCTAGCTAAAATCTGTCCCTAGAATATTAAGGGATAGCTTCAAAATGAAGAATAATTATTTCGTGTGAAATTTTCCATATTTAGACCTCACATTGAGTGGGAAATTTAATAAGCTTTCCAATGATATAAGATTCGCCCAAATTCGACACTTGGTGAAGGAGTTATGCCATTTTTAAGTTGACAGTGTACCACCTGGGCACTTAGTGCATCGCGGAGAAGGAGAAATCCGCCATTGTCAAATTTCAGTGGCCCTCCACGTTGGCCCTGTATCGCGGAGAATCCCATTTTCCTAATTGTACCAATCTAGTAAGATTCCTCAATTTTAGTGTGTCATGCCGAGGGATAAAATGGCAATCCAAGGGGCACTGCAATCGTAGCGCATCATGGTGAATGCCCAGATCCCGCTTATCCTTTTCTAGAGAGCCACCACGATAGTGGCGCGTCATGGTAGCCTGGTAAATCGGGAATTTTGGTCATTTTTCCAGTTCCAATTAGGAGTTTAAAAAGGGTATTTTGATAAACTACCCATCCCCTAATCCATCCAAAACACATTATTAAACATTTACAGAAGCACTTTATACTTATTTCATCACTTTTTTCTCTAAAGAAAACCCTAGCTCATCAAAGTTTCATCCAATGAAATCCAAATTCCACTATTAATTCTCTAAGGAAATTCAAGATTAAGGATTCCCTAAACAAGAACTCTAAGAATTCATCTCCAAAGCGTCAATAGGAATCCAAGATTCAAGCTTTTCATCAACGATCATCCCTTAAGGAAAGTGGGGTTTTGGAACAAGGATAATCCTTTCATCCTTGTGCCCAAAATATTTTTTAATTATAAATTTACTAAATTTTATGTGATTTCCCATGACATTGAAGTCAGGGTTTATACCCATCATCGTTATTTACAAGCTTATATTGTTTCCAATGATTTAGAAGTTGAATCACATGATTATGTTCATATTTGTATACATAATGTAGAAATTTCCTGATTTGAATTAATTTCTCAAAGTTTACATTATCAAGCATGAGCAATTTGATGTTTAACATGAGATTTATGCATGGGGTATCATCCCAAGATTGAATAGTATTACTTCATGAAAGATGTTGCTTTGAACATCTTATGAGCAGATTATTTCCAGTTTTTAGAAAAAAATTTGATCTTTTGATCATTGGTTTAGCTATGGAATCCACTTTAAAGAATAAAGATCAGCTGTATTTACAGATTTACTCCAAAAAAAGCATTTTTATTTTTCATAATGAACCATTATACTAGTTAAAGTCGATTTCAAATAGAATGAGCATAAAGACTAAAAAGGGAGTAGTATATAGCACCGAGCGGGAAGTGTGGGATTAGCATGCCCTATCTTCCACATAACTTCGTAGCCAATGTAGGTACAAATTAAGAGATTATTCCCCATTTCTATATGGTGACAGATTTCACTTGTGATTGATCACATGGATAATAGCTTATACTCCCTGGAAAGAGTATGACACCTCCCCTATCGTGAGGTTTCCTCCTTAGGAGAACAAGAACGTTGACTCCATGAATGCTCACATGGTTTATGTCGGTTAAGAGATGGTTTATGTCGGTTAAGAGAACCTCCCTTCTAGTAAAAGTAAATAAACAGTTTTTGAGTATTTTCCTACTAGTAAAGAAAAGCTTTAAGAGAATTCCCTTTAGATAAAGTATTTTTCTATGCAGAATGAGTTTTCAGATTTCACTTAGCCTATAAGATTTGAGAATAAGAACAGAATATAGATTTCAAAACTAAGTGTAATGGATAACAAGATTTATATTATGTGCTTTACTATTCAAGAATTATAATCTTTAGATTTTAGATTACTCAAGCTATGTTAGTCATTTACATTTAGCATGCATTATTTTATAAATTGTTATGATATTGCTTACTTATTGCATTCACCCCCATATACTCAGTACATCATCAAAGTTCTGATCTACATATACGTCTATGTGCTACATTGTCTCATAATGTAGGTTCAGGTGCTCCGTCTCAGCAGCGTGATTGATTTTCAAGCATCATATCTACATCCCTACAGTTGGTGAGTCGTCATAGTTTAGGAACTTAGCTATTCAGATTTCCAGTTTATTAGTAGATGTTTCATTATTCATTTCAGACAGTTTGAGTTAGCTGGGGGACTGTCCCAGCGACTCTCTAGATTTAGTCAGTAGAGGCTTGTCAGACTACTAGATTTAGTTGTTATCTTTTGATTTAGTATTCAGATTTTTCAGTATTGTTTTACCAAGACTTGTGAGATTAGTATGTTTCAAATAAGATTTCCGCATTTATTATGTTTTCATATTCATATTTCCCCGATGTTGAGATTCAAATTTAGTAGAAAAGTAGCCAGGGTTAGCTCAAGACTACTTGTAGTTTGGTCACCATGTGGCATCCCGAGAACTCAGATTTTAGGGCATTACAAACTTGGTATTAGAGTCTAAGGTTTAGAGAGTCCTAGGGAGTCAGACAAGCTGCATTACATAGAGTCTTGATCATCGGTGTGAAGCACGCCATTTATATGATCAAGAGGCTGTAAAGTGTTTTAGGAAATCATCTCTTCTTTCATGATCTATCATGCATTCAGTATCTCTATCTGCTTCTAACTCATGCTTTAACGTTATAGAAAAGGCCTACTAGTTGAGATAACACATACAGAAATAATAACCAGCCATCTCAGCCTGTAAATCCTTTGAATGAGAATATGTCACATGCAGAGTTTCGATCTGCCTTTTGGACGACTTCTGTCGGCTCTGAGCTATCCTAAGTCTTTCCCTTATCAACTGAACCTTTTCTATGGTATCAAATACCAAGTCAGGCTCTACCACTATGGCCTTACCCACTTCAAACCAACCGATGCGAGAACTACATCTCCTCCCATAATATGCTTCGAATGAAGCCATCTGAATTTTGGAATGATAATTGTTTTTATAAGCGAACTCAATCAAGGGAAAGTAGTCATCCCAACTCCCCTTAAAGTAAATGACACACGCTCTTAATATATCCTACAACGTCAGAATAGTCCTCTCTGCTTGACCATCTGTCTGAGGGTGGAAGGCTATACTGAGGTGAACTTTGGTACCAAGACCTTTTTGGAAGGCTTTCCAAAAGTAAGAGGTGAACTATGTACCTCTATCTGAGATGATGGACAACGGAACTCCAAGCAATCTGACCAACTCTCTAACATAGAGCTTGGCGTAATCCTTGGCTGAATAAAAGGTATGAACTGGTAAGAAATAAGCTGATTTGGTCATCCTATCTACAATAAACCAAATTGAATCATGTTGATGACGAGTACGGGGCAAACCCATCACAAAGTCCATGTTCTCTTCCTCCTACTTCCACGTGGGAATACTGAAATCTTGCATGGAATCACTAGGTTTCTGGTGCTCAATCTTAACCTGTTGACATGTAGAGAACTTAGCCACAAACTACGCAATGTCTTTCTTCATCCCACTTGATAGACTAAAGACTATCAAAAACGAAAATGGACACTAAGACAACAAAAATCAGAAACCACACAAAAGGGAAAACAAACACTTAGAAGAAAAGAGATGAAGAAGAGATGCATAAAGTAAAGATAGTAGAGAGACCCTCACTTCCACCAATGATTAGCACTAGAAGGTGAATCAAACCTTCAAACACACCTCACCAATTTAAGATCAAACCTCACTCTTAGGTGAACCAAAGGAATTCACACTCCCTCAATTCCAACTTTCTTGCCAAATGTTCAATACAGGTGAAAAATCATCCAATTGTATTCAACACTCCAAATTTTGGTTTCTATGCTAGAACTAGAAGACTAAGTTACATACTAAAGAGTATTTTTTCAGTATTCATCCAATATAATGAAAATAGAAGCTAAAATGTCTATTTATACTATTACATAATAAAAGACTCTAATTCCCTTAATGAAGCTCCTAAAGAGGCACCTCTTGAGTGTGACTTTAGAGTGTAAAAAGTCCATAATATCCCTCTCTTTAGGCTCCCATAAGATATAGAAAAGTAGTTCTTTCAATG
The DNA here is from genome assembly GCF_002878395.1 of Capsicum annuum. Lineage (NCBI taxonomy): Eukaryota > Viridiplantae > Streptophyta > Magnoliopsida > Solanales > Solanaceae > Capsicum > Capsicum annuum. The sequence goes on from NW_025848729.1 coordinate 164,229, forward strand.
CTCTTCTTCATATATCAAAAAGTACCCTCCCTTGGTCGGATGCATTACACTAACACACACCTTCAATTGCACAAACAAGGACTGAAGTTTTTGTAATTCCTTGGCTTGGCTACGTGTGAAAGGCCTTGAGGGCTTAGCACTTGTATCATCCTCTCCATCTGGAAGAGATTTTTTCCTCAAACTTGCAGATTTATCAACATCAAGAATGTCCATGGGTGAAAGATCACAAATATTGAAATTGGAATGTACTTGATAATCCGAGGGTAGATTAATTTGGTAGGCATTTTCGTTGATCCTTTTGAGCACTTGGAAGGGTCCATCTCCCAGAGTCATAACCTTATCCTTCCTTTGATTTGGAAATCGCTCCTTTCTTAAGTGTACCAACACTCAATCTCCGGGTTCAAGTACAAGCCTTATTCTACCTTTATTCACCTTTCTTACAACCTTTTGGTTATTTTTTTCAAGCTTGATCCGCACCTTCTCATACATTTTCTTCATTGCCTAGGATCTTTTGTTTCCATCATGACTTATAATAAGATTACTAGATAAAGGAGTGAGATCCAAGTGGGTATGGGTATTCATGCCATAGACATACTCAAAGGGAGCATTCCTATATTGAGTTCACAACCCGATTGTATGCAAATTCCACCAAAGGTAGATAATCTTCCCATGAAGCCATTTTACCTTTAATCATAGATCGTAGCGTAGAACCTAAGGTTCTATTTACTACTTTTGTTTGGCCATCGATTTATGGGTGGAAAATGGTTGAGAAAAGTAACTTCGTCCTAAGCCTACCCCACATTGACTTTCAAAAATGACTTAGGAACTTTGAGTCCCTATCACTCACAATAGTTTTTGGGATCCCATGTATCTTGATAATATGTTCAACAAATAAAGAAGCTACACTAGGAGCATCCTCAGTTTTGGCATAAGGAATAAAGTGATCCATTTTGGAGAACCTATCAACAACAATAAAAATGCTATATCGACTCTTTTTAGTCGTTGGTAGCCCCAAAACAAAGTCCATGGATATTTCTAACCAAGGTCTAAGAGGAATGGGAAGTGGGGTGCACAATCCTTGAGGTAGGAGGTGAGATTTTGCACTCCGACAATCTATACATTGGCCACAAACCTTAGTAACATCTTTGCGCATTTTTGGCCAATAGAATTGCTCCTCTAAGGAACACACAATCTCCTCCCTTTAAGCAAATAACCATTAAATCAAGAGTAGGAGGAATTGTCAGTTTCCTTGAGCCATCGTCCTTTCCCCACTCTTCATATTCCATATAAATAGGAGAAAAGGTAGGATCCTTGGGATACAGCATCAATAAGCTCTCAAATCCCATCAACCTCGAAGACAAAGTAGCAACAAGCACATGTTGCACATGTTTTCTAGACAATGCATCGGCAACCATATTTTTCTTCCCCATTTTGTAATGGATTACATAAAGGAAAGTCTCAATGAATTTAATCCACTTAGCACGATGCCTATTCAACTGGTCTTGGCTCTTAAGGTGTTTCAACGATTCATGATCCTTTCACATCACAAACTCCTTAGGCCATAAATAATGTTGCCAATTGCCCAAGGCTCTAAAAAGGGCATACAAATCCAAATCAAAAGTCAAATAATTAAGAGTTTCGCCTTTGATATTTTCACTAAAATAAGCAATGGGCTTACCTTCTTACATCAAAACATCCCTAATACCCACATTTCTTGCATCACATTCAACCTCAAATGTTTTATTAAAATTGGGCAATTGCAACAATGGAGCCGAAATGAGCAAAGCTTCAAGGCCTCAAACGCCTTAGCTTTCTCTTCATCCCACTTAAAGGGTTGGTATTTTCTAATAACTTCAGTCAAGGGGGATGCTGTGGAACTAAAACCCTTGACAAACCTCCTATAAAATCTTTCCAACCCATGAAAACTTTGAATTACTCCAATAGTCTTAGGGTTCGGCCAACTTCGTATAGAATCTATTTTAGATTCGTCCACTTTTACACCCCCTGAACTCACAACAAAACCCAAGCAGATCACTTTATCAACTCCAAAAGAACACTTCTCCATGTTGGAATACAACTTCTCCCTTTGGAGAACATCAAACACACATCTCAAATGATTCATATATTCATCAATAGATTTACTATACACCAACACATCATCAAAGTAAACAACCACAAAATTTCCAATATAAGGCTTAACCACATGATTCATTAGCCTCATAAAGGTTCTAGGAGCATTTGTCAGGCCAAAGGGCATGACCAGCCGCTCATATAGACCAAATTTGGTCTTGAATGCGGTCTTTCACTCATCACCAGGTTGCATACAAATTTGGTGATAGCCACTCCTAATATCGACTTTAGAAAACTCACAAGAATAATGTAGTTCATCTAACATATCATTTAGCCTAGGTATAGGATGACGATACCTTATAGTGATTTTGTTGATGCCTCTATAATCCATGCACATACGCCAAGTTCCTTTATTCTTTGCTACCAAAAGCACCAGGACAGCATCCGGGATCATACTTTATTTGATGTAACCTTTGTTGAGGAGCTCCTTAACTTATCTCTAAAGCTCCTTAGTGTCCGTGGGATTGCTTCTATAAGCCGGCTTGTTCGGAAGTTGTCAACCCAGCACAAAATCAATTTGATGGTTGATTTCTCGGATTGGTCGCAATTCTTATGGGAAAACATTATCAAACTCTTGCAAAACAAGTGAAATAGAAGGGGGAAGAGAAGAAGAAAAATAAGAAAAATGGTTAGTATTAAGTGCATGGGCTAGGAGGAACATGGGAGTGTCAATGTCTTGATCCTTGAACAAATCTTTCCTCCTAGCCAACATAACCATGGGTCCTTTAGCCTTAGAAACCCTAGAATAAGAGACCTTACTATTTGGTTTGGTGGAACCCGAGGCCTCACCACAATTCACCATCTCGGGTTCCCTTTCCTTCTTCCCCTTTTCTTTCAATTCCCTTAACTTTTGTTTCAACTCACTCACTTAAGATGGTGAAAGTGGTTGAAGTGTGAATCTTTTACCACCATGTTCAAGTGAGTACTTTTTTGACCACCCATCATGCTTGGTAGACATATCATATTTCCATGGTCTACAAAGTAATAAGTGGCATGCTTGCATTTAAATAAGATCACATAAGACTTCATCTATGTAATTTCCCACTTGGCATTGAATCAAGCATTGTCGAGTCACTTTCAATTCACCACATTCATTAAGCCATTGAATCTTGTAAGGGATAACATGTGGAGTAGTGGGGAGTTTCAAGAAATGGAACTAGTTACATTGGTGTAACTCCCGCTATCAATCACCATAGTACATACACCACCCTTCATTAGACACTTAGTGTGAAATAAATTTTCTGTTTGGGTCGGATCTTCAAGTGCCTTACTCACCATGGCCCTCGTCACTACATAGTTAGGAATTTGACACTCTCCATCTTGTGGCCAAGCTTTTCATTCTTTACAATCTTCATTCTCAACATCAACTAGTAACTCTTCATCTTGAGGTTCAACCTCATCACCATTCTTGGATTGCATCACCATTTCCTCTCTTAAGTAATATATATTTACCTCTCTTAAGATCACATTTCTTTGATTTGGGGATTCACTTGCTCTATACCCCCAACCATGGAACTTAAAACATTGAAAACCCTTATATAAAGGAGGGAGGGCATTCGGCTTCCCCTCCAATTTTAGAGGTTGGTATGACACTTGCTTGGTTGTGATTTGAGAAGAAGAAGATGATGAAAAATATTTATTCTTGTTCCAACTCTAAGTCAAAGGACTCACCTCCTTATTTCTTGGAAAACTCGAGAGGTATTGGTGGCTTTTGAGTTTATAGGCTGCCTTCTCCTTGTGCTAGTTTTCAACCTTCATAGCCACTTGGAATATACCATCCATGGTTTCAAACTTGTGAAGAGTCAAAAAGGAATATATGTCTTTATTCAACCCAACCTTGAAGCGTATGACATCATGTTGAACTTTCTCACCTCTATGGTCAAGCTTCAAAATAAGTTGTTGGAATTCATCATAGTAGGCCATGACACTCTTGATTCCTTTCCTCAAATTGTAGAGTTTCACAATAAGCTCATGTCTATAGTGTTTCGGGACGCATCCCTCTCTCATTAGTCTCTTTAACTCCTCCCAAGGGGGTGGTTGTCCACCAATCAACACGTTGCCAAATCTCTCAGTGTAATCCCACCATGTGTTTGCATAGCCTTAAAAGTGTGGAATGGCATAACAACCTTTCTTCTCCTCAGTTAAGTCATTCACTTGGAACAACTTCTCACAATAAGATTCCCAAGCTAAGTACACCTCGGGATAACTTTCTCCCTTGAAGATCGAAATGCCACCTTTTATAGAATTGACGCCAATATCACAGGTCCTTTGAGAATCAACATGGCCATGCCTTGCCTCTTGTCCTTGGAATCTACCATAAGGTCCTATTTGGTCATACTTCCCCTCTCTTTTTCCTCAAACTAATTTCATCATTAGTAACCTCATAACCTTCTTACTCCCCTCTACTATAGTCTTTAATTTGGATTGGGTAATTTCGGTTTGGGGTCTTTGTGGAAGGTTATAAAGTCTTTGGTTAATGGGAGCTTGGACTTGTGGAATTGGATGTAGCGGAGGGTAAGGTCTTTGATTCATGGGGTTTGGCATTTGGTAATTGGCATTTTGTCGAGATGTTTGACTATGTGGAGGAATTGGTCCTTGGTCAAAGGGATTTGGTAATTCGAGATTTAGATTTGGTGGTGGAGTTTGAGTTCCAAGTCCCTCTTGTTGGACTTTTTTCAATTAGGCATGTAGTGGCCTTTGTAGGGTTTGGTTATGAGGGGTTTGAACTTGGTTTAGTGGTTGTTTTTGTGGATCTCTTGGAGGGTAAAGCATTTGGTGTAGGGTTTCGGGGCTAATAGTCATGGATGAGTTATTATCTTGAACACTTGAAGACGCATGGTAGGGATTAGGAGAATTTGGTCATGAGTTCCTTCTACTTTCAATACAATCAAGTCTCCCACTAATGGTGGTCACCTCACCCTTCAAGGAACCAAGCTCACCATCCTTGCACATTGTCCAAACCACCCTTCAATTCTTAGGATAGTGAATCAAATCGAGCCATCAAGGCTTCCAAAACATCATTACCCAAGGGTTGGTATGTGGTACCCTCGTATTCCATCTCAATTGTACCTAACAAAAGAAAAAACAGCAAAGAGGAAAACCTACAAAACGATCAAACACATTAGTTCAAAAGCCTCACCATACTCACACTTGTATCTCACCTCACACTTGGTCTCACAAGTGTTGAAAGCTTGGCAATACTTGGCAAGTGAATTGAGTGGTGAATATGCCTTGGTCCGGAATTGATTTTTGTTTGATAAGACTCAAATAAAATGATGCACGGACTTGAACCAACAAAATACTATGAATTAAAAATGAGAAAAGGCACACAAAAATCGAAGACTCGAAATAAATTAACTCTAGACAAATTACCAACCTAGTAGGTACTTACTAGTCTTTTAATTAGTTATAGAATTTAAGAAACAAGAAACTACAATCAAAAATTAGAACCTAGGAAATTTACTTAGGAACTCAATTTGGACGATTACACTTGATGACGTAGCACTCTTTGATTGGATATGGTTTTCAAAATTTTCAATCCCAAATTTTCTTCAACTCTCAGCCTATACTTAAGGAAAGAAGACAAAAATGCTTGGGGAGGTAAAAACAACAAGTTTGGAGCTCTTTCGAAGCTCCAATTTGAATTCAAAAGATTGGTCCCCCCACCCCCCCTTTGTACTTGGATTGTACTTGATTTGTACTTGGTTGTCTCCTTTGTTTTCTTCCTTCTTTTGGATGACAATAAATATGCCAAGGAATATTCTTCAACAAACACCAAGTACACTTTCTTTTCTCTCTTTTTTTAGATCAAACACCTTCCTTTAACATTCTTCTTCAACAAGCTTGGATGAACATAGAAGAAGAAGATGAATATTCAAGGGTTGAGCAATGTTTGACCTTCACTCAACTGAACTCTAACCTTCAATTTTTTATAGATCTAGGTTCCTTAGGCCAAGATGAACTCAAATATCAAAAAATAAGCAACAACCAACGTCCAATACTACAACACCACACGGATCTGTCACCTTTAAAGCTTCAAGATGCCATAGCCATGGTGGATCTAGCTCAAAATTGCCAAAATCTTGTTCCAAGAGTATATTTAAACTCCTCAGGTGCTAGGGAGCAAGGATCTAGAACTTGAAACCAACATAACACAATAAAATTTAGTAGATCTAACTTTTACCACATGGATCTACTACAAACAATGACAACACCACTTTTTTTTAGTTTTTCATATTTTTTACTCTATTTTGTTGAGATTTTCTTAATAAGGACACGAAAACCAAAGATTAGAGTTGTGGGAACAACCTTAAACAAGGCTTTGATACCAAATGATAGCATAAAGACTATCAAAAGCGAAAATGGACACTAAGATAACCAAAATCAACAACCACACAAAAGGGAAAACAACACAATTAGAATAAAAGAGATGAAGAAGAGATGAATAAAGTAAAGATAGTAGAGAGACCCTCACTTCCACCAATGATTAGCACTAGAAGGTGTATCAAACCTTCAAACACAACTCACCAATGTAAGATCAAACCTTACTGTTAGGTGAACCAAAGGAATTCACACTCCCTCAATTCCAACTTTCTTGCCAAATGTTCAATATAAGTGAAAAACCTTCCAATTGCATTTAACACTCCAAATTTTGGTTTCTATGCTAAAACTAGAAGACTAAGTTACAAACTAAAGAGAATTCTTTCAATATTCATCCAAGCTAGTGAAAATAAAAGCTAAAATGTCTACTTATACTATTACATAATAAAGACTCTAATTCCCTTAATGAAGCTCCAAAAGAGGCGCCTCTTAAGTGTGACTTTAGAGTGTAAAAATTCCACAGTACCCCTCCATTTAGGCGCCCATGAGATGTAGAAAAGTAGTTCTTTCAATTATCTTCTTCACATATCAACAAGTACCCTCTCTTGATCGGATGCATTACAGTTGCACACACCTTCAATTACATAAAAATGGATTGAAGTTTTTGTAATTCCTTGGCTTGGCTACGTGTGAAAGGCCTTGAGGGCTTAGCACTTATATCACTACTCCACCAATAGACCTCCTGTAAATCTCGGTACATCTTAGTGTCCCTTAGATGAATAGAGTAATGCGCACTATGTGCTTCTACAAGAATTTGATGCCTCAAGTCATCTACACCTAGCACGCATAACCGACCTTGGCAACGCAACACGCCATCTCCTCCTTGGGAGAAAGCCTCTACTTTTTCATCTCTAACTGACTCATTCAACTTAACTAAATTGGGATCTTTGTCCTGCTTTTCCTTCACTTTAGAAACCAGAGATGATTCTGAACTATTCTGCACCCACACACTTCCCTCTGCTAAATCGACTAAGTGGACATCGAGTCGGTTAAGCGGATGAACTTCCTAAACTAACTTCTTCTAATCATTCTCAACATCAGCTACACTACCCATAGACAACCTACTGAGAGCATCTTCCATTACATTGGCCTTACCCGGATAATACTGAACACTCATGCCATAATTTTTTAGTAATTCAAACTACCTCCTCTAATGGAGATTCAAATCTTTTTGAGAAAATACATACGACAGGCACTTTTGTGATCTATCAACATATCCACATGCACCACATACAAATAGTTCCTCCAAGTCTATAAGGCAAATACTACAGCTGCTAAATCAAGATCATGAGTGGGGTAATTCTTCTTATGGGGCTTAAGTTGTCTAGACACATAGGCTATCACCTTTCCTCTCTGCATGAGGACACAACCCAAACCTACTCTAGAGGCATCTCCATATACCACAAACCCATCTGAACCATCTAGTAGAGTTAAAACTGGGGCTGAGGTGAGTCGAGTCTTTTACTCCTAAAAACTCTTCTCACAAAAATTTGACAACTGGAATTTGACTTTCTTCTGAGTCAATCTAAACATAGGGGATGCAATAGATGAGAATCCCTTGATAAACTAGTGGTAATAGCCATCCAAACCCATTAAATTCCTGATCTCCGATGGAAAGATAGGTGTGGGCCAATTTATCACTGCTTCAGTCTTTTAAGGATCAACTTTAATGCCAGAACCGGAAACTATATGGCAAAGAAAACCTACTGACCTTAGCCAAAATTCGCACTTACTGAATTTTCCGAACAACTGATAGGCTTGAGGGTCTGTAACACTATTCTGAGATGGTCTGCATATTCACGTTTAATACTGGAGTAGACAAGAATGTCATCAATGAAGACTATGACGAACATATCGAAGTACTACTTGAACACGTGGTTTATCAAGTCCATGAAGGCTACTGGAGCATTGGTAAAACCAAATGACATGACTAAGAATTTGAAGTGGCCATACTGAGTTCTGAAAGCTATTTTTGGAATATCACATTCTCTGAACCATAGATGATGATAGCCTGATCTGAGGTCTATCTTAGAAAAGTAACTGGCACCCTGAAGTTGGTCGAATAAGTCATCGATTCTGGGTAGTAGATACTTGTTCTTAACTGTGACTCCATTTAGCTGACGGTAGTCTATACACATCCTAACAGAACCATTTTTCTTATGCATGAATAGAACTGGCGCACCCCAAGGGGATACACTAGGTTTGATGAATCCCTTATCTTAGAGATCCTTTAATTTCTCTTTTAATTCTTTGAGTTCTACTGGATCTATTCTGTATGGAGGAATAGAGATAGGCTGAGTATCTAGAAGAAGGTCTATTCCAAAGTCAATTTACCTTTCTAGCACCATGAGTTATGGGAACTGAGCATACTATAAAGCATGAGTACTTGAGTTATGAGCTTCATGCTGAGTTTAGAGTTCATAATTTCATGGAATATGATTCGTAATACTGAGGGAAATGGAACTCCTCATACTAGAAACTAGAAACATACATAATTCTATGGAAAGTTCGTTAATACGAGCTATGATCATGGAGCTAACATGTAAGGCATGAGTAGATATCGTGATGACTGAAGTACAAAACTTTGCACTGAGATAAGAATGGGTCGGGTGTATTCCTCCCTTACCTTTGTTCTACAACATATTGGCATCACTACTAGGACCTGAGAGCCTGACTTGATTACTTTTTCTATCTATCTCCCCTTAGATTTAAGCCATCATTTTAAGTATGTAGACCCCTTTTAAAATAAACTCTGAATTGGACTGCAACCACTATACTCTAGTGTCCAAGATATAAAAATACATATATATAATAGCTCACTCTAAAAGACTACACTTGAAAAATGTAAAACCCATTGCTAATACTTCTTTCTGAGATATAACTCTTAACTTTTTATTGCCCCAGTAGTCATCACATAATAACTGAGACACATACTAACATAAAATCTCCATGAGTTTAACCATACTCTGAGTTCACACCATCTAGAATTTAAACTCTTTTTTCTATTAGCTTAATCATCTAAGATTCAAACTTACATTCTAACACTTACTATTGATATCCCCAAACCTTTAATGAACCATACTAACTTTCTTCATAGCCTACTAATATCACATGTCTAAACTTATATTTTCTCTAAACTATGTGAGTTACCATTACACCAACTTACCTAAAATCAACAAACATAATCCATAACTTAGTTGGTAAGAACATCAGACATTACATAACAAGCCTCATTCATAGTTAACAACTCAAAGGTACTATCTAAGCACACACGGTTTAGAAACTTAGAAATAATACAATCCCATATCACTTTGGGTACACCTCTAGATCATACCTACATCATCATACTTAATTTTGAATAAATAAACTTACATTCTTGCATACCATGATTCAAGACTACTGG
>NW_025848729.1:177141-223535 GCF_002878395.1 Capsicum annuum
TAAATACTACTCCCAGACACAAGCTCAGAACGCATTAGGAAATCCACCACAAACATCACAAGGGTCTATCATGAAGATCAAATCAAATATATTTCTTATTTATCAAATCATAATGAATTTGTGGAGTCCTAACTCAACTCAAATCAAATCAATTTTTCTCAATATCAAAATGTATCAATTCATTAAATCATGGCAACATCAATAACTTTAAGGAAATATCAAGACTATTTGTAACAACTCAATCTCATGAATCAATATACTCAATAATCCAATTTGTCATAAGGAAGCTTAAAGCTTGACACATATCTTGAAAGCACTTGAAATATCAACTCATGGTCGAAATATGAAATTCACAATATTAAATATCAAGTAATAACTTGGGAATAGTAAAATAATCATGTAAAACAAAGCTTGAACAATTTATATTATCATAGTCTCATGATGAAGTAATTTGGGTATAAACCCACTTGCAAAATCATATAAATACATAATAGGAATCAAAGCTTTGGGAATAAGAACGAAAGGATTTCTCTTATTCAAAACCCCACATACCTTAATCTTTGAAATTGAATGAATTCTAGTGCTTGAGACTCTATCCGCTCTTGTAATAAATGATTCTCGATGCCCACACTATGAGGAACTTGATTTTTGAAGAAATCTTGAAGATTTATGATGACTTTTAGAAGATTAATGTTCTTGAATGAAACCCTAGATATATTTTCTTAAGAGAATTGGAAGAGAAAAAGAAGAAATTAGGGTTTCGATGAAAATTCTCACATATATAGGGACCTCTAAAGGATGGGAAAAGACCAAAATAACCTTGCAAAAACGTCCTTTAATTGCTGGAAAAAAATAGCTGACGACATTTGTGGCAAGTCGTCAGACTTGTGACAAGTTGTCACAAAAATGTCTTCACAAAATTCTGGAATTTGTTACTTTCAGCTTAAAGTGACGACATTTTGTGACAAGTCGTCACAAAATGTCGTCACACAGTTTCCAGGCTGACATGCTGGAGTAAAATAGGCATAACTTCTCGCTCCGATACCGGATTTGGATAAAATTGGTACCGTTGAAAAGCTAATTCAATTATCTATCTTTTGGTGGGTCATGAGCTCAAAATTTCTTAGTGTAACAATAGATATGCTTGTTTGAAGTCGACTAAGCCAAAATCCTTCTCAAGAATTCGATCGATAAGGGATGTTTTGATTCACCTAATTGCTAGGAAATCTTTGAGGCCTTAATACACATCACCCTTAATCAAAAAACAACCAAAGAACTATAATTTATTTCTCATAATCTTAAATCATGGTGTCACTATTGGTTAGAGTTCTCGGGGTATTACAATATCTCCCCCTTGGAAACATTCGTCCCCGAATGTTGCCAGATAGGCCAAGAACAAGAAAAAAAATGAGGACGTAGAGCCAGAACAACTCACTCAAAGGACTTACTTCACTCTATACCTTTGGATACTATACAAAATGCATGAATTCGTGATGGAAGTAGACACACAGCTGAATCTTTAATAATAAAGGGGCAGAATTAAGAAAGAATGGTACCTTCTGCTTGCTCACTCACAGAAAAGAGGTAAGGGTACTTGGCTCGCATATCATCTTCGGTTTCCCAAGTAGCACCCTCAACAAATTTATTTCACCAAAGGACTTTAACCAAAGGAAATTCTTTGTTCCTTAGCCTACGAATCTGAACATTCAAAATCTCAACCGAAATCTCCTCGAATGAAGGCTATCCTAAATATCTAAGCTTTCGGAAGAATCAACCACGACAAAATCTCCAATACACTTCGTAAGCATAGAAACATGGAATACCGGATCAATGTTAGACAACTCCGTAGGTAACTCCACCTCATATGCTACTTTTCCAACACGGCTCAGAATCCTGTATGGACCAACATAATGGGGACTAAGCTTTCCCTTTTCCCAGATCTCTTCACCCCTTTCATGGGTGAAACCTTCAAGTACACCAAATCATTAGCATTAAACTCAACATCTTTTCTTCTCACATCCGCATACAACTTCTAACGACTTTAAGTGGCCTTCAATCTTTCTCGAATCAACTTAACTCTTTTCATAGCCTCAAACACAGCATCAGGCCCAATCACAGCTTCTTCTACTACTTCAAATGAACCTACAGGCGATCTACATCTTCTCCCACATAAATCTTCGAACGGGGCCATATGAATACTAGCATGGAAACTATTGTTATACGCAAATTCGATCAATGGCAAGTGCTCATCCCAACTACCTTTGAAATTAAGTGCACATGCCCTCAACATGTCCTCCAAAGTCTGAATAGTCCTCTCAGCCTGACCATCAGTCTGCAGATGCAAAGCAGAACTCAAATGAACTTGGGTACCAAGACCCTTCTGAAAGGCTCTCCAAAACTGTGAAGTAAACTAAGTACCCCTATCTGAGATGATAGACAAAGGAACTTCATGCAATCTGACTAACTCACGGATATACAACCTAGCATAATCCTCAGTTGTATAAGACGAATGCACTGGAAAGAAATGAGCTGATTTAGTCAACCGGTCTACAACAACCCAAATCAAATTATGATGATGACGAGAAGGAGGAAACCCACTTATGAAATCCATATTCACTTCTTCACACTTTCAAATAAGAATGATAAACTCTTGCATTACACCACCGGGCCTTTGGTTCTCTACCTTAACCTATTGACAAGTAGAACACTTTGCCACAAAACCTGCTCTGTCTTTCTTCATACCATTCCACCAATAGATTTCCCATAAATCACGTTACATCTTGGTAGCACTGGGATGAATAGAATATCATACGCCATGTGCTTCAGCCATAATTCTATGCCTTAGATCATCAATATCAGGAACACAAAACCTACCCTGCAATGTCAACACACCATCTCCCCATTGGGAAAAAACCTTTACCTTTTGGTCCTTAACTGTCTTCTTTAATCTGACCAAACTAGGATCCCTGTCTTGCTTCTCTTTTACCTCTGAGACCAAAGAGGACTTGGAACTACTCTGAACTAACATACTCCCTTCAGCGGAATCAAGCAATCTAACACCCAATCTAGCCAAGTGATGCACACCACGAGCCAATTCCTTCTTATCATTCACTACATGAGCTACACTACCCATAGACAACCGGCTAAGAGCATCTGTCACAACATTGGCCTTGCCTAAGTGATACAACACACTCATATCGTAGTATTTTAGCAACTTTAACCATCTTATTTGTCTAAGATTCAACTCCCTCTAAGTAAACACATACTGCAGGCTTTTGTGATCAGTAAACACATCAACATAAACACCATACAATTAATGTCTCCAGATTTTCAAAGCAAAAACAACAGCTGCTAATTCAAGATCATGGGTTGGGTAATTCTTTTCATGAGGCTTCAACTGTATAGAGGCATAAGCTATTACTTTACCCCTCTATATCAAGACACAACCCAAACCAACTCTAGAAGCGTCACAATACACCATAAAACCATCAGTACCATCGGGTAAAGTTAACACTGGGGCTGAAGTGAGTCGAGTCTTCAACTCCTAAAAACTCTTCTCATAGGCATCTGTCCACTAGAACTTAACTTTTTTTTGGGTCAACCGGGTCATGGGAGACATAATGGACGAGAAGACCTCAAAAAACGACGGTAGTAAGAAGCTACACCCAAGAACTCCTAACATCAGATGGGGAGGTAGCTCTAGGAAAATTCTTTACAGCTCTGTCTTTTGGGGATCGACTCTAATGCCTTCGGCGGAAACAATATGACCCAGAAAAGAAACTAACATTAACCAAAATTCACACTTGCTAAATTTAGCCAATAATTAATGATCTCTAAGAGTTTGCAAGACAATTCTAAGATGGTCGGCATGATCATCCTCTCTTTGGGAATACACAAGAATATCGTCTATGAATACAATGACAAACATATGAGGATATTGCTTGAACACTCAATTCATGAGGTCCATAAAGGCTGCTGGAGCACTGGTTAACCCAAAGGACATAACAAGAAACTCAAAGTGACCATAACGGGTTCGGAAGGTTGTCTTTGGAATATTACACTCTCTCACTTTAAGATGATGATATTTGAATCTAAGGTCTATCTTTGAGAAATAACTTGCAACCTATAGTTGATCAAATAAATCATCTATTATAGGAAGAGGGTACTTGTTCTTGATGGTTACCTTGTTGAGTTGATGGTAGTCAATGCACATGCGTAATGTACCATCTTTCTTATGCACGAATAGAATAGGTGTACCCCATGGGAAACACTAGGTCTGATAAATCCTTTTTCTAAGAGATCTTTGAGTTACTCCTTCAACTATTTAAGTTCTGCGGGAGCCATACGGTATAGAGAAATGGAAATAGGATGAGTGTCGGTAAGGAGATCAATCCCGAATTCTATTTCTCTATTAGGTGGGACTCCTGGGAGATCTTTTGGGAAAACATCAGGAAACTCATTAATAATGCTAACTAACTGAATAGTCGAAGTCTCAGACTTGAGTTCTTTAACACGAACTAGGTGATAGATGCAACCCTTAGAAATCAACTTTCTAGCTTTGAGGTAGGATATGAAATGGCTCTTCAGAGTTACAGAACTCTTGGACCACCCAAAAATAGGCTCGTTAGGAAACTGAAACTTGACCACTCAGGTACAATAATATATAGACGCATAGCACGAGTGAAGCCAATCTATACCCAAAATGACGTCAAAATCAACCATATCTAGCTCAATCAAATCAGCACATATGACCTGATGAAGGACAGTGACATGATACTTCTTATACACTCACTTAGCAATAACAGATTCTCCTACCGAGGTAGAAACCAAAATAGGCTCAGGAATTCATTCAGGGTCCCTCTCAAAATTTATAACAACCAGAGGTGTCACACAAGAGAAACTCAAACCGAGGTCTATCAAGACATACACATCAAAATGAAAGACACAGAGCAAACCAGTGACAAAGTCTGGAGATTCCTCCTACTGCTGGCAAGGTGGTATAGCATAGAAGCGATTCTAGAGTGTACCGCCAGCAGTACTAGAAGAGGCGCCCTGAGAAGGAACTGGGCAGACCATGGGAGCGAGGTCACTGGTAGCCTAACTCTGGGGACGAGCATCTAAACTCCCCTATCTAGCATACGGACAATCTCTAAGTTGGTGGCCCAACTTGCCACAACCAAAGCAACCCCTATGATTAACAAAACACTCGCCAAAATAATCTCTACCACACTTGGCACATAAAGGAGGATGAGGTCTGTTACTTATACTTTTCTAAGACCTGGACGGTATAGGCCTGTTCCTTTGCTCCTGCCTGTTTCTAGGTGTGGGAGAACTAACTGAGGAAGGCGCGAGCATAAATGGACGTCTCTGGAATTGAGGGCTTTTCCCTCCATAGAATCTGGACTGACCGAATTCTTGCTGTTGTGATCTAGATCTTTTATTCCCTCTTACTCTCTCCCTCTCTTTCACCTTATTGGGCATGCATCATCAACCGAGAAAGGTCCATCTCCCTATTAAGCATAGGAAATCTACACTCTTTCACAACGTAGCTCCATACGCCAGTCACGAACTTGCTCATGATGGTCCTAGAGTCAGCCATCATACTAGGAGCATATTTGGATAACTGATTGAATCTAAGACAATACTACTTAACAGTCATGGATACTTGTCTCAAATTCATGAATTCCTCTATATTTTCTTCACTCATATCAAGAGGAAAGAATCTGTCCAAGAACGTATCTTGGAATAACTGCCAAGTCAGGGAGCAGCATCCTCCCCTCTATTTTTCCTCCACATCTCCACCCAATAATATGCAACATCTTTCATTCGATAGGCAGCCAATTCAACACTCTCTTCCTCAGTCACGTGCATAATCTGGGTGATCTTTCTCACTTTATCCAAGTACATCTGTGGGTCTTCACCTACCTTCGATCCATTGAACTCAGGCAGATTCATCCACATAAAGTCACAAACTTGAGCTGCAGTAGAATTATTCTCTTACGGAGTAAGCTTGAGCATTGGTGGTAACTGCCTGGGCTAGAACCTAAAAATCTTCTCAAAATTCCACATAATACATAAGCTCGTTCAAGGGATCAACGGGTAAAGGTTGCTCGTTGTTTCTACGAGCTCGACAAGGAGGCATTTTCTATTATAAGAGAGCACGAGTTAATCGCAGATAAAGAGACAGTTGTAGGCATGATAAACTTTAGAAAGAAAGAAATGACTTTTCCTAAAACGTCCCATAGCCTCTTGCTCATAGATGTGATGCGCTACACATCGATGATCAAGACTCTACGTAATGCAGCTTGTCAGACTCCCGAGGACCTTGGACTCCTTAAACCTTAGGCTCTGATACCAAGCATTGTAACGCCCCAAACTTTTCATCTCGAGACATCACACGGTGCTTAGGGCTACACGTAGCCCCAAGCTAACCCTCGGAGCCATACACTACCTCAAGGAACTCAATTCAACAATAGTCATGCATAATAAAGAGATATATCACATCGGTTTAAGAGAGACACTAGAGAATACTAAACTGTACAACCAAAATATGTATTGAATGTCTGTACATACCATCCCTCTAGTCTGACAAAGCCTCTATACATCAAACTCAAGGAGCCTTTGGGACAAACCCCCAACTAACTCAACAGTACTAAAAGACATAACAACAAAATGATATCACAAAAATATAGATGCGGTCCTTGAACCATGAGGACTCACCACTGAGAAAACGTAGTGAGGCACCCGAATATCGCTAATGCGGCTGCGGCTGATTACCTGAACCAACATTACCAGAAAATGTAGCGCATAGGAAAAATATGTGGGTCAGCATTTTGGAATGTACTTAGTATGTGGGGGTGCATGCAATAATGTAAATATCATCATCAATTTCATGAAAATATGCATATGTACAAGGATGGCTCACTTGGCTTGAGTTAGATTGAATCATACTTTTCATGATCTCATAGTAAATAAATCATATAATAAAAATCTCATAAATCATCATAAACAACTCAACTCTTCAACTCAAGACTCGGAGTGACTTGGAAATTCAAGAAACTCAACTCTTATGGACATGGGAGGTTCTTATAACCGACATAAACCATGTGATCTGCATGGAGTCCAACGTTTTGCCCTCCTAAGGAGAGAACCCCACATTGGCGGGTGCGTCGTACTCTTGCCAGGGAGTACAACCTCAATTTAGTGGTCACAATCTCATACTCGGCCTCTGGCCCACAAATATCAATACCAATCCTACGGTGGCACATAGTTTTGGGGGAAATACCACATTTCTCACTCGGTGGTAAATACTACTCCCAGATACAAGCTCAGAATGCATTAGGAAATCCACCACAAACATCACAAGGGTCTATCATGAAGATCAAATCAAATCTCTTTCTCATTTATCAAATCATAATCAATTTGTTGACTCCTAACTCGACTCAAATCAAATCAATCTTTCTCAATATCAAAATGTATCAATTTATTAAATCATGACAACATCAATAACTTTGAGGAAATATCAAGACTCATTGTAACAACTCAATCTCATGAATTAATATTCAATCTCATGAATTAATATACTTAATAATCCAATTTGTCATAAGGAAGCTTAAAGCTTGACACATATCTTCAAAGCACTTAAAATATCAACTCATGGTAAAAATATGAAATTCACAATATTAAGTACCAAGTCATAACTTGGGAATAGTAAAATAATCATGTATAACAAAGCTTGAACAATTTATATTCTCATAGTCTCATGATGAAGTAATTTGGGTATAAACCCACTTGCAAAATCATATAAATCCATAATAGAAATCAAAGCTTTGGGCACAAGAATGAAAGGATTGCTCTTGTTCAAAACCCCACATACCTTAATCTTTGAAATTGGATGAATTCTAGTGCTTGAGACTCTATCCGCACTTGTAATAAAAGATTCTCAAAGCCCACACTATGAGGAACTTGGTTCTTGAAGAAATCTTGAAGATTTATGGATGATTTTTGTAAGATTAATGTTCTTGAATGAAACCCTAGATATATTTTCTTAACAGAATTGGAAGAGAAAATGAAGAAATTAGGGTTTGGATGGGGATTCTCATATATATAGGGGTCTCCAAAAGATGGAAAAAAACCAAAATACTCTTGCAAAAACGTCCTTTAATTGCTGAAAAAAATAGGTGACGATATTTGTGACAAGTCGTCACAAAAATGTTGTCACAAAATGCTGGAATTTGTGACTTTCTGCTTAAGGTGACGACATTTTGTGACAAGCCATCAGACTTGTGACAAGTCGTCACAAAATGTCGTCACACAGTTTGAAGGCTGACATGCCAGAGTAAAATAGGCATAACTTTTCTCTCCGATACCGAATTTGGGTGAAATTGGTACCGTTGGAAAGCTAATTTAATTATCTATCTGTTGGTGGGTTATGAGTTCAAAAATTCTTAGTGTAACAAGAGATATGCTCGTTTGAAGTTGAATATGCTAAAATCCTTCTCAAGAATTCAATTGGTAAGGGATGTTTTGATTCACCTAATCGCTAGGACATCTTTGAGGCCTTAATACCCATCACCCTTGATCAGAAAACAACCAAAGCACTATAATTTATTTCTCATGAGTTTGAGTCATGGTGGCACTATTGGTTAGAGTTCTCGGGGTATTACACCTTGTCAGCTTATTATCCTTTTAACTTGTTTCCTGAAAATCACAAAAACAAGACCAAGCTTAAAAATAACAAATAAATCTAAAAGTAAAACTAAAATAAACAATTACTAAATTACAAGTCCCCGGCAACGACGTCAAAAACATGACAGCATCCAAGCGCACACGGAAGTGTACGTGGTCTTATCATGTAATATAGTGCCTTCAAGGAAGCCCAAGTATCGATTCCACAGAGACTTGATTTAACAACAATTTAGTTTTAGTTCACCGTCTAGATTAATTTAGTGCAAAAGTAACCAAAAGGAGAATTTTGAATTCTTTTGTAAATTAAAAATAAAATAAATGATGCGGAAAAATAAATTCTTGTAATAATCAATGGAGTAAAGTTCAGGGTTAAAGCACTCCGAACAATCATACTATGTCATTGAATCCTATCCGCTAATTTGTTTATCTTCGTTGTTGATTCGTAGAGTTAATTGCATGATCATGATTTTCCAACCTATAATCTTTTACCTAATTTGGACAGTACAACTACATCGTTGAGCGGGGTTGTAATAATTCAATTAAGTTAATTAAAACTATCATCCTATGTATGAAAAGACATCTAAGTACATCTCTATCCTATACGCTAAGTTTAATTATTTATTTTATAAAAGATTAAAAACCCAAACTTTGTTTACTCCCATATTCTATCTCTTTATTTTTTCTCTCGATATCTATCTATATATATATATATATATATATATATATATATATATATATATATATATATATATTATGGGTGAGCAATCCACAAAATAATTAAAGCAAGAATAAACAAACAACCAAATATGATAAGCAAAATTAACGAATTTAATCCAAAATAATAGTACTCATGTTTTTTACTTTAACCCCAAAAAAAAAGATTTTTAGCCACTAATATTTATAATCACGATCCAAATAATTGAATGCATGATATGAAAAATTAAAAATTAAAAATAAAATTAAAACCCTATAAACTGTTTAGCCGTCTCCGCAGTTTTCTTCAGAACAGTGCTCCAGCCGTCTCCAGGTGTTAATAACGTGTGCAGTGGTTAATGTGTAACCAAAATTAATAAAAAGCTAACCCCTGTCCAGCCATTGTCCCTTGTTTATATAATATATCATATTGTCCAATTCCATGTGGGGATTAGAGACATGTCACGTGGGCCCCCGTTAACCAAGAATAATGATGTCCAAGAATTATTCAATATTGTTCCTAAAAAATCTTAATGTTGTCCAGCTGTCATCACCCTTTAATGCCTTGTCCAACCGCCTTTTAATTTGTAAAACTTGCCGAGACTGATCACACCAATGCGACGCGTCGACTTCGACACACTGAAATTTGCTTTTAAAATTTTAGTTAAAGTATTGAACGTCCTATTTTTTATTCATGTCTTTTATAGTGTATTTTTAATGAATTTTTGGTCTTTAAATTATCAATATATTATTATATTTAATTCAAAAAGTCTCTTACCATATCACACACCACATATTAAAAATCAAAACAACACAATATTCTCAACAACAAATCAAAACAAAAGTTAGGATAAGGCAAATTCGCAATGATCTTTCACTCATTATTCGGATTCCTGATTTAATCAAATTAAACTTTGTAAATTACAAACAAGTTATTCCACGCATAATTACACCATTAAAATATTTGAAACAAATTAAACACATTAAAATTCAACGAAACCAACTAGACACACACCTAGATCAAGGTAGTAAAACTACTTTATCGGGTTGAACTCTAAATTAATCAATTAAGCATAAACTTGTTTAAAATATACTTTGGACATTGAATCACATACTTGGACACTAAAATGCATATTTATACCAATATGAACACGTTAAGCACGCAAATTGCTCTCAAAACAAGGCGAAATAAGTTGGAATAATGATACCAAAGTGTATGAAACCACCTCAAATCAATGAGTACTATCTGTAATGAAGGGTTAACAAGGAATATGAGTACATATAATGCTCTGTCTTAACTGCACAACTTATATGGATGAGGACATAAGCTTTCAAATTAAAGGACTTTAAAAACACTAATGGGCTCCTCTCAAGCACTTTGCATGATTTCTAAAGTTTCTGATAGTAAATCTGGGAGCATCATCTCGGGAGAAATTGGAATTTACTACTCATTCTATCTCAAGAATGAGTCATAGATAGGGAATAATAGAGTAACACACAAATCAATAGAAGTTTCTGAGAGAACAAATTTACTGCACGATCTAGAGTATGAAGGAAGGGAAACATTTTTTAAATGCCCAATAACCTCTTGAAGAAAAGTACGAACGTCATTGTACCATTTCACAAGACTCTACTAGATACGGATTCACAGACACCCTAAGACACTTGAAATCTGTGCTCTGATACCAACTTTGTAACTCCCTGAAACTACCCCGAACATCACACTGTTCTTAGAACCATATCTGATCCTAAGCTAACCCATGATACTTGCATAACTCAAAGCAACTAAATAATATATATATATATATATATATATATATATATTTATGAAATAAATATGAGGAAGAGGTGTCTTTTCTAAATACGTTCAATATAAAATTGTTACAGACATTTACACTTCGATTAGACAAAACAAAACTGAAAGTAAATACATCAACTCCGAATGACCATCTATGAAGCTACTTGTATTGACTATAGGTAGCCGGGACATGACCCATATCTATCCCTAATTAATACGACTGACTAAAGAAAAATATTGAAACTATAGTTAACTCGAGTCTTCAAATCAAAAGAACTCATCATCTACTGGCTGGAACTGCGAAATTTCTGATTATGATGTGTGGGCTACAACTAGTACCTATATTATGAGACAATGTAGCACATAGACATATATATGGATTAGTACTTCTGGATTGTATTGAGCATGTGGGGATGAATGCATTCTTAAAACAACAGTATCAACTATATAAGCTTTCAAAATAATACATACTAAGTGTAAATGACTCACCTTAGACTTGAGTAAAACTTAAGACTTAAAGATCATAAAGAACATAGATAATAAATCATGTCACACAACTTGTGAGCTATAACACTTAGTTTCTTAAAATCTTTACCTTAAATTTTACTTATGGGAGATTCTTCTAACCGACATAAACCATGAGAGCTACCATGAAGTCCAATGTCTTACCTAAGTTGGGGGGAGCTATTCTACCCTTGCTATCATAATAGAACCTTAACTTAGTGATCACTATACTTTACTTCATTCAAATTGGGAAAAATCTTAACCTATGTTGGCTCGTAGTTTTTGGGATTTTGGATACGCTCATCTGCATTCCCATCTGGGTGATAATAACTACTCCCAATATACATATGCTCTAACTTTAAGAAAATTAGCATAAGGGTTTGTAACACCCTATGCTTTTTTTATCTCAGTTCAGTTTCTAGTAGCATGCATAAGAGGTTTAAAGCCTAAAAATTCCAGTTTAAAGCCTAAAAATTCCACTAAGTGTTGGGTACTTAGTCATATTTTTTGCCTCTTAACTTTGAGAATTTTTAAATTGGTTTTCCTCACCTTGAATCATAGGTTTTTAAGTTAATTCATGTTCAGGGGTGTAAGCAGCATGTCTCGGGGAAGTTTCAGACTTTTCTCACAAGGATTGGGTCGTGTGTGGAATTCGACTCTAGCAGGTCATCCCGATAACATCGCATCGCAGTGCTTATAGCGATGGACTCCTCATTGCGTTGCGGTAACCCATTAAACCAAACTCCAGTTATGAATTTAATTTCCTGAGAGGCAGTTATATCTTTTCCCATCGAATCAATTCATAAATAGCACAAATTAAAACACTAGTTAGGGCATTATTTACCCATATTCTCCAATTTCAACTCAAATAAAACCCTACTCTTTCCCCATGATCATCAAATTTCATTCCTTCCTCTACAAGGAAACCAAGAATTTAAGTTCCCCAATTCAAGAAAGCATCAAGATTGGTATTCTTCTTTCAAGCTTAAAGGTTTAAGGTATGTGTGATATTCATCCATGAGCCATTTTCACCTATGGTGTCCAAGAATTTATTTTTATATTTAAATGATGAATTTTACATGTTATATTGAATAATAACCATGAAGCTCTTATGAATTTTGATTATATATTGTGTTTACAAGTGTTTTGAATGGAATAAGCCTTTACACATTTGAATGATAAAATTTTTATGTTAAATTCTTAACTCATGGTTTAAGTATTGTAACTATGCTTTTAATAACATGTTTTACCCATTCTCATGCTTAAGTTCATGCTTTCCATGTGTTTGATGAAAAGTCTAAGTATTGGATTTTTGAACAATGATCCCTTATTATGGTTTTTTAAAGTTAAATATGCCCTTATTATTATTTCTATTCAAAGCGGAGGGCTATGAACACCCGAGACTTAGCTGTTTATAAAATTTTAGTATTTTTAAAATGATTTCAGCTATAATATGAGCATTATCATTCAGTCAGTTATTATGATCAGTTGTTTGTTCAGTTAAGCTTAAATTCAGTCCAATGAGTAATGCCAGCTTAGTTGAGAGTAGGATTCAGCACCAAGTGAACCCAGAGATGAGGGTATTCCTGCCATTTTAGGGTTTGACCCTTAGTAGCAATCCCTGAGTTACAGAACTACGTAGCCAACATAAGTTTTAGATGTCTTTCTGCCAGTTTAGGGTTGAAAAGTATCTCATGAGTTTCCTGTCGGTATAAGGTTACTCTTTAGTCCTTCGAGACACCAGTTTTTATGGATCCACATATCCAGTGTTAGTACCCGTGGCACGGTACTAACACCCTTCCACTAGAGTCACAGGTTGAACCCCGATTAACACAGATTGGGGCATATTGGTTAGATAATACCTCTTATAGTCCCAGTTTAATTTCAATATAGAATTTAGTTCAGGTTTTCTTAACCATAGCATGTAGACTTCCATTATTCAGTTATTAGATTTTAGTATTTCAGTTTACAGATTATTTCAGAAATATATATATGATTGGTCTTACATTCTCAGTATTTCAGTTTTCATGCATGCATACTCAGTTATCTCATGCTTCTTATCCAGTCATTATTTCATGCATAGTTAACCCTTGCATTTTAGCCTAACCTTGTTTCATATACTAGTACAGTTAAAGTATTGGTCGCATACTTTTCTTCGCACTATGATGGCTTATATCATAGGTTCGGATGCTCAATTTCCTGACCGCGATTAGATAGTTCAATTTATTAGCAGCAGAAGTTGTGGTGAGTCCTTATCTATTGAGGACATCATTGCATTATTTTAATTTATCTGAGTAGTTTAGTATTTCCATTCAGTCGAAGTTAGCTAGAGGTTTGACCCATCAACTCCAAAATCAGTCAATTAGAGGCTCTTTAGATATTCAGAGAGTTAGTCGAGTTATCATTTGTTTTATTGGTCCTTTCATTATGTCTTTAGATATTTCAGATCTATGATTTAATCATGTTGCAGTATTTAAACCTTATGGCAATGATAGTTTATTTCTGTACATGCGTATTTTGTAACTTTATTCAGTTCTCACATCATGTACTAGCTCATGGGTTAGCTTATGGTCACTTGTGACTGTAAGCACTGTTGTCGAGAGTAAGAGGTAGCCTCAGGTCATTATAGGGTTTATATAATGAAAACCAATTATGATTTTCTTTACATTAAATCATAATCAGGATGGACAATATGGATTTCATGTCTTAACTTGGGATAAAATGATTCATATTATCAAGAGTATCTCATATAAATGAAACTTCAAAGGCTTGAGCTTTCTTGTGAACTTAAACTTATACTTAGAACTTGGGATTCATGCTTTTCTTCTTAGAAATTCATTCTAAAACATCATACTAAATAATCAACTTGAAATCATTCAGTTATATCCCAGTCAATGTAATGGAATTTAATTCACAATATGAGTCAAAACATGGATATAAGTAAACTATAATGCATTCAAAATTTCACTCCCGTGATACTTTCATAAATTTAAAACAAGGAAATTTTGGATATGAACCCTAATCTTTAAATCACATAACTTGAATGCTTAAAACATATTTTTGGCACAAGTATGAAAGAAGATCCTTGTTCATAACCCCACATACCTAATAGTTGGGTTTCTTGAAGATTGCTTGAACTTGGAAGCTTGAATTCTTGGATTCTTGGGGAGTAGATCTTAGATTTTGTTCTTAGGAAGGAGGAGGGTTAATGGAATTTAAAACTGATAATAATGGCTAATAACACCTTTTTGATGATTCAAGTCGGGAGGGATAGAGTTTGAGGTGAGGAAAAAACCAAAATACCCTTAATAAAACCAATAAAATTATTGGAAGTTCTTTGGTTGACGACTTCGTTGATAGCCTGTCAACTAGTTGATAGCTTGTAAACCTAGTCGTCAACTCCTCTTCATGATATGGTTATTGTTGATGACTTGGTTAATAACGGCTTGTCAACCTAGTTTTCAACTCCTTCAGTGATGTTGGTTAAGGTTGACAACTTGGTTAATAGCCTGTCAACTAGTTGACAGCTTTTCAACCTAGTCATCACCTTTCCTTGAGTGATGTTGGGTGTTTTTGGTTAAGGCTGATGATGAGGTTGATAGCTCATCACTTTGTTTATGGCTTATCACCTCTAGTCATTACCTTGATGACAGATCGACATACTGTGGTAAAATGGGCATAACTTCCCACTCCGATATCAGATTAAAGTGAAACTAGTTGCATTGGAAATAATAACTATATTCTACGAGTAATGTTCATTGGAAGTTGACCCAATTTGAAACATTAACTAAAACTTAGTTGATAGAAAAGCTCTTAACTCAACTTTTCTCTAAGTGCTTCCTATGGACATGATTCACATAGAAAACACTTTATACACAAGGTTAAAGGTGATGAAACTTAATTATGGATTGACATAATCATTTTTGGGTCTTTAAAAATATGACAAATAGTTGGAAACTTATCTAGGAACTTGTGGGGTATACATATAATTTATAATTGAATAGTGTCACTCCCATTCCTGATTCTTGTACTTTAGTCCCTCAATGACCCTCCTTATGTTAGGATGATTTTGGTTATAGAAGCATAGTAATGTTTTAGATAAGAGAGTAGATGTTCTTTATTGTTAAATTTTTTGTGTGACTACTCGAGCCAAGGTTATAGATGAAGAGCGAAGAGTAAGACGAACTTTTGTTATGTAAAATACTTAGGAAGGGGATATGTGAAAAAAATTGTGAAGGTGATTGAAGTTTCTGATTTTTGGTGGAGAGATCCATAAGGTTGGTGTAGTAAAGATGGGCTTGAATGCTTTGATTGATAGATACAAAAACCATTATGTTATGTAATTAGTGTGCCTTGATTAAAAACCGAGTTTGTTTGATTATATTAATAAAATGGAGTATTATTCTTGGATGGATGTCGATTATGGGGTCCTATAGCTTAGCCTAGCACCTTTGAACTTTGGGTTAGGATTCAACATAGAAGTACTATGCAATTAAACTCAGGTTCTTGTATTTATGCATTTTATTGGGAATCATAAGTTGGAAATGATAAAGTATGTTACTTGTAGTAGAAAGCATAGTTGAGAAGGTTCTCTAAATTTAAGGGCAATTGGATGTATCATTTAAGCAGGAGAATACTTAAATTCCTTTGTCCAGCAAAACCTTATTTCATATCAAGTATCAATATAACTCAGAACCTATGATCTCCAAATAAATTCATGCCTTACATTATTATAATAATGTTCTATATAACTCATACCCACCATCATATCAATGTCAAGTCTTGCTATCTCAAGATTCATGCATACACGATTTACTTGGCGTTGTCGTAAAGCTATTTTGATGCCTATTTATGTTTTGTTGAGGGATAATTCTTAATGTGAAGTTACATCCTTTATTCCATACTTGTAGAGCTTCAATAAGTTCCTACACATCATTCAAGGACAAATGATCCAAAGAGAGTCATAATGTAATACCCCATATTTTTATGCTAGAATTTGAACCGTCCTACTTACGTGTATAGATCTGGAATCTAGTAATTTATATCTAATATAAGTGTGAAGATCAACTCTTTAGTTGCGGAACATATTTAAAGATTAATCAGGGCTATAGAAATCTCCTAGCTCCAAGTTAAGTTGAGAACTTTCCTACCGATTGAGTTTTAGTAGACGTACTTACTTAGGTCAACTTTCAATGACCATTACTCCTAGAATATAATAAGTTAGGTGTCTTACTACGTACCAATCCAAAGGTCTTCGATCTCTTGCTAAGTATGTGGATTGTTTTGTGATTAAAGAAGAGGGTTGAGTTTTGAATGTTTTTCTTTACTAAATCACTCGTTACTTGTGTAAATGATTTAAAAAGTATTCCGTGTATTATTCTTTCCTCTTATTTTCATGGTAATTATTTGA
The DNA here is from genome assembly GCF_002878395.1 of Capsicum annuum. Classification (NCBI taxonomy): domain Eukaryota; kingdom Viridiplantae; phylum Streptophyta; class Magnoliopsida; order Solanales; family Solanaceae; genus Capsicum; species Capsicum annuum. The sequence goes on from NW_025848729.1 coordinate 194,235, forward strand.
AATATGTGAAATAAATGTCTTCACCTTAGAATTATAGGGAAATATTGAATGAGAAATATTTTCGCCTAAATATTTTCATTGGTTTTGAAGTGCATCACTATTTTGTCCTTGAATTACTTTATGGTGGTCAATGATTTATTGCATAAAATAGATGAAATAAAATCTATGATGTGGCTTATATGACTAGCAATTCTTGATATGATGATACCAAACCAGAAATTGCCAGTCAAAAAATAGAATGATTTTCAAGAAAGATTCATATCTTGAAAAAAAACCTAAATATGGGCTTAACGGGAGAGAGATGGCTAACCTAGAAGGCATGGGTTCAAAAGGCCCATTGCCCAAAATAATGTTTTGCCGATACAAGATTGATTATTTCCTGAAATAAAGATAATGATTGTATACTTGCTTTATGCTTTGGTATACCAGACTTCAGAGACTCTAATCCTTTCAAAAAATTTGGATTGGGGGTTTGACGAGTTAAAGTCGGACCCCATCTAGCTCAAAACTATAGAATTAGAATAGAATTTAGAAATCAGATTTTCAAATTAAAGTTCATGTTTATATCTTGATATTTTGGCTTTAACCCCATAATGTATTTAACCAAAGTTTTTACTATTAGTACTAATTGAATGTTATTCTTTTGGTTTTTCGATATGCCAATACATTCCACTTATTAATCATCCTCGAGCGGCTGAATCGTCTCATGATTTAGGTTTGGAGGCACATACTCACAGTCCAATGCATCATTAGGATTTGTTCAGACATCATTATAGGTTGTTAACCCTCCATCTTTCAGAAGGTGATTTATCCTAGATGCTTAGTTATTTTCAATTAACGTAGTGTTGGAGTCTTGTCCCTGCTTAGATGGTTTTTTAGTGTTAGAGGCTTCGTAGAATAGTTTAATTAGATGTTATTATGTTGTATTTTCAGAGCCTTGGAATATTATTTCATTTAAATTGTATGACTTCTTTCAGGTATAATTCATTTCAAGCATTTGATTATGACTATGCTTATGATGTAAATTTAAGTGGTTTTCTTGTACCTTAATTGGCTAGGAAGCCCATCGCGGCCAAGGCCTTGGCTCAGGTGGTAATAATAACTTCACGTCTACGGTAATTATTTGAACTCGACATCCCAATGGAAGAATATTTACTCTATGGTATTTTGCAAGACCTTGTTTAGTTCCTTGATACAAGTCAAATAGGTGCGAACACTTTTGGTAACATAAATCGAGCACAACATGAGGAGGTGTAAGCCTTGATCTCCCTAAGGATCCAATAATGTTCTTGGAGGCCCTTCCTCAAGCTCCTAATAAAGCAATGTCGTGTTTGGAAGATAGCTTGGAGCCGAAGAAAGCCATGGCACAGGAATAAAGAGAGTCCTTGTGGGTTATTTCTGAAATAGCCACTTTGGTCTATTTTTGTAATAGGCTAGTTGTGCAAAGGAAACTACTATAAATACGTTCCTCACACATTTCATTAGTTTATTTTTGTTGATTAATTTACATGATGTATTCATTAGAACTCCATGGGAGTGTTTGAGTGCTTTGAAAAGCATATGTTGAACCTTGTTTAGCAACGTTGATTGAAAGGAGGATATAATCCCCTTTGCGGTAACATAAGAGAAAGGTGCTCATATGTAACCAATAAGGGAGGACTTTAGGGTTTGATACACCCTTTGGTTGCCCTTTTGTTATCTTCTTGTGTCGATCTTTCCATCATCTATCCTTTTATCCTTTTACTTCTCGTATTTTCAATTTCTTCGATTCATTAGGGTTTTTGTTCATTTCTTGTCTTCATAGATTACTCCCAAATCATTGGTATTAGATCCAAGTTTGATTTCATTCCGACGAAGTCAATCTTGGGTTTGTTATCTTGAAAATCTACAAAAAAAGTGTCAAAATGAAAATTTCTAAAAAAAAAAGTTACTATTTATATTTTTGATCTTAGGTCAAAATTTAAGTTTTGATTTTGTGTTTTTCTTGTGTTTATAGTGTTAGATTTATATTCTCTTACACTATATGAGTCTATAGACAAAATTTAAGTCAAATCGGAGCTTATTTGATCCTTGTCGGGAGCTTGGGTTGGTTGAAGAAGTTTGATGTGAATTGAAAATATGGAATTTTTTATTGTGAATTTGATAAAAATGATGTTTGGAATGAGTTTATAAGTCTAAGAAGTGCCTACTTTCAAAATTTCAACTCATTCTAAGCTCAAGAGAAAAAGTTAGAAAGATTGGTGTTCTTGGCATTCTTGGTGTTCTTGAAGACTTTCAAATCTTCAAGTTCAATCTTCATCAAAATTCGGTGTTTGATCCTCAAATTAGAATGGAAAATATTGTAAATTTGTTAGTATTGATCATCTCCAAAGATTCCAATAATATCCCAAGAGAAATGAACAAAAAATAGACTACAATAAGTTCATTTTCGGCCCCTTGTGCATACTGGCAACTGACTTATGCCCAAGCTACCTTGGATCTGCATTAAAGCTTCTACAGCAGACCAAAGGCACCTCAAACCAGTGTTACCTATATCTTGGCTACCTTGGACATGTGCCCCACCTGCTAGAGTAGGTCACCAAATACAGATCAGTCCCTCCCAATGCAAATCAAGTCCAAAATGCAAAATTCAAGCTTCCAAAGTGTCTTTTAGCACTTTAATTACTCCATTGCTCAAGTTTTGATTCTTTAGTTTCATTTTTTGATTCCTAATCTCTTCTTTTTGATTCTTAAACCAATCATCAACTAGTAATTCGTCTACTAAGTTGATCGATTAGTTCTTGAGTCTGAATTCTTTCATTGTCCTATTTCTTTTGAGCTTTTCTAGCTTTTATTTTGTTGTAACTTTTTTATTCAAGTTCGTAAAGAGTTTTTATTTATTTGAGTCATTCAGACAAGAATCCACATCAGTCGCAAATGAGAGATTAACACTTTATTGACCACTAGAGTATAAGTACCTTTTAATATTCATCGCTCCAATTTTGAGGATCATCAAGGTGAGATTCATACGAGTGTTGGTGAGAAACTTTACTAATAATATTTTTTCTTTATTTTGTAGGTACAAGGTGATATAAAGAATTATATCTTCGATAGCCTCGGAAAATTATGACTATGACTTAGGAGACTATGATTGTTGTGAAAATAGTTATGGCTACAAAGAAGATTGAGATTCTGGGGGCTATGAATAAATCCATTATCAAGAGTTGGAATGAAAATGAGGTCTACCATTCTGAAGGAGAATGTAAGATGAATTATGATCCTATTTCTTATAGTAAGTATGGAGATGATGAAGAACCTTGTGATGGTTCTTAAGAGGAAGATAGGGAAAATAAGGAGTATTACACTTCCAACTCCGAGCCTAGAGGTGATGTAAGGTATAAATTGTTCATTTACAAATATAATGAGGATCATGGTGAGAATATACGTGAGGATTATGAAGATTCATATTCCTCATCTTGCAGTGCTTCTTATCAAAGTCGAAGTGGTGTGAATGGTTATACAAGCTATAGTAGAGGCTGCTCCATAGGACTAAAGACATGTGCATCTCCAAAGCATGGGGATATTACATCTCAAGCTTCTTGTTCTAGTGCCTAAACATGTGGAAGTGGGAACCAAGGTAGGAATAGAGGGTATAGTAGGAGTCATTGTCTTCCTACTCTATCCACCTTTAAAGAAGAACGGGATCCCAAAGTTTACCTTGATTGGGAATGGCAATGTGAAAGAGACTTCAAGAATTATGCTATGCGCGAAGCCGAACAAGCTACATATTCCATTAAGTATATTCAAGATCCGACCTTAGAATGGTGTAAACTTGTAAGGAATTCTACGCAAACATGGGGTGTCTTGAAAGAGTTCTTGAGGCCAATCTATGTGCCGAAGGGTTACATAAAGCTTTATAATAGTGATCCAAGAAGACCAACTTGTTCAAGATGGGTAGAGATTTGTGGAGCTATGAGATGTGTTCTTATACTTGGTGATTGACTTCACACAAACTACATAACTCCTCTTATGGTTGATTATCTAGGGATACCTCAAGTGTCCAAGTATTTCTCATACTTTTTAGAAGGCTATAAATTCTTTGAGATCATGAAGGGTTTCTTCACCCGAGATCGGTACTATGAGGAGATGTGGTGTGACATATTCCTATTGGAATGTGGACACATAAGTTTGGGTGCCAATTAGTTTGCATAACATAAGATTCCCAAATATGCAAAATTAGCCTAAGTATGCAAAGGACCAATGGGGAAATCATCTTTTTCCACCTACCTTTCCCAAATCTTAAGGAAAAATGACCACTTACTCCAAGCCTTATGAAAATGAGAGATAAAAGATTGAGAGGAGTAAGGGTGTGCAAGGTGGCAACCTAATAGAGGAAAAAGAATAAGTTGTGAGGAGTAAAGTAAGAAGGTTTCCACCAACTGGAGCTAACATTATTTGTCCTTCTATTAATAAGGACATGTGTGTAGGTACTAACATAGCAAGTGGAGAAGAACAAGTACCAAAAGAGAAGGTTCCCTTTAAAGACTTGATGAGGGAAATCTTAAATGCTTCCAATGCCTATGGAGGACCTTCACACTAAGGTAAATAAGAATGTGCTCAATAACTTCAAGGTAACATAGCTAACTCTTACACTTTTGTGCATGTGAATGGTGATTTTATGGCTAGTACCACATTGAGTGTGAGTAGTAGCTTACCTACATCTGAGTCTATTAATTATTTTCCTCTTGATGATGATGTACACATTGTGAGAATGGATACACTAGTTGTTCCTATTGATGACCGAATTGACTCTTCTTGCAAGATTAATTTGTGTCCACCTAGTGTTGAAGCCATTGTGTTGGATGATAGTACATCATCTTGTGGAAATTATACTAATCAACTTATGAGTAAAACTAGTCCACTACTTGAGGATGTGTGTAATGTGATTAGAGAACCTCAAGTAAGTGATGAAATTAAGTGTATTGGTCAAGAAAATGGGAGTGATCCTTTGAGCTTGTCTTTTAGTAAAGATCCTAATGCTTGCTTGGATCATAGGGATAATCATGTGCTTGAAACATATTTGATACTTGATAATGGTCTTTTAGAGAATGGACTTGCATGCTCTACATCGTCTTCATGGATAGATCCTTCTCTCTTTAAGAACAATATCTTGTTTGAAGATTATGAGCTAACTCCTAGTGAATTACCTAGTGGTGTGGATAGCATTGTTGACATAACTCACCTTGAGGGTTATATACCATATAACAACCGACTATGGTGTGACAACATTTCTCCTAAGGATGGAAATCTCTTCTTGGAATATGAGAGTACTCTTAAGGGAAAGGAATATGAAGTCTTAGAAAGGAATAATCAATTCAGTGATGATAACTTTAATTTACTCGAATCTTTAAGTAACCTAATAAGTGATTTTTCCTTAGAAAATGATTGTGGTTGTTATCCTTTATATGACACCCCACCCTTGTTTGATACTTATAATGATGAATTACTTACTTCGTATGAAGGCCAAAGTAATAATCCCTTTGATATTGGTGGTGGTATCTGTCTACTTAAGTATTTCTCCATTGAAAGAGAAAGTATCAATTGTTTGGAAATTGCTTCCTATTCTACTTTGTGTGACTTTATTGTTGAGAATACTTATGGTGATGATTTTAAATCTAATAATAAGTATGTGCATGAGGCCACCTTAGTTGAACTTGACTTGAGTGATACCTTTCTCTACTCTCCCTTTTCTTTTGATGATGTTTATGCTAATGAGGAGAGTATATCTTTTAGTTTGGGTGAAGCTAGTGGGGAAAAAGAGTGTTGTCTAGACCCATGTCTATTGCCACTCTTTCCATTTGACCTCGGTGCCAAATTTGGATATGGAGATTATAACACACCCAACTTATTGCTTGGTCCACATGACAAGCAAAGTTTGAATGAGGGTGTAGGTATACTTCCCTATGATGAGAACTCTTTCTAAGGGATTCACAATCCACTTGAGGGACCAACATTGTGTAAGGTAAAGAACTTCAACCAAGATGAAGGGTTTTTAAATAAGGGGATCCATGAAAAGCTCCAAAAGAATTCACCATTATGTGTTTCCCTTCTTGACCAAGGGTTCACCACTTGTAGATCAAGGAGAAAGTCTTCTATTGAAACCACTTTAGATGAACTCCATTTGTGTGATATGCTTCCTCATTATGTGAGTAGAGACGATGACCTCCTTCTCAAAGGTGGTATCATTCTTAAGAACCCAAGGGAATATGTGTCATTGTCTCTTTTGGGTGTTGATTATAACTTTACATCCTTGTTGGACACACTTGTTCTTAAGTTGCATGAATCCTAACTTGTGGGTGCTAAGTTGATGATTTACTTGAAAGGAAGAAGTCATTTGTGCTTAGATATCTTGATTACATACTTGTGTTCTTTATGTGCTATATATTTTGAGTCAAATGGCAATCTTATAGATTATAGCTCCTTAGATGATGCCTTTATACTTGATTCCATCCTATACTACCTCTTTTCCTATGATGACATCCATGTTGTTTCGGATTTGTTTTATGTGGAGGTAGAAAATTTGTTGGTTAGTCCACTTGTTTGAGTGACATTGCTATATGGATCTTGTTACCAATTCAGACACCACTCTTTATATGGTCTCTTAAAGAGGTGATGAAGCAATTGTGTCATATGCCTCCTAAGGTGAAGATACCTTACCTTTTGGATTTAGTGATACCATTATGACACTTGTGTTTTCCTTACCACTTGGTGATTCCCATAAACTTCTTTACGCGTTTTTCAATAAGTTTTAATGATTAACACGAAGGATCCTTGGTTATATCTTAAGTGTGTGCAACCTTGACATGATGAAATAATTACTTATGCTAACCCTAACCATCATTCCATGAGGAATTTATGTTCGTTGGTCCTTTCTTTGATTTTTCAAGGTTTGGATTCGAGGTTGAATCCTTTTCAAGAAGGAGAGGATTATACAATTCAAATGGGCATCAACGTTTTTAACTGTACAACTCGAGGCCAACATGAGGAGGTCTAAGCCTCGACTCCGTAAGGATCCAAAAATATTCTTGGAATCCCTTCTTCTAACTCCTAATAAAGCAATGACATGTTTGGAAGATAGCTTATAGCAGAGGAAAGCCATGGCCCAGAAATAAAGAGAGCCCTTGTGGGTTTTTTCCAAAATAGTTACTTTTGGGATATTTTTGTAATAAGATAGTTGTGCAAAGAAAACTACTATAAATAGGTGTCTTAGACATTTCATTAGTTAGCTTTTGTTTATTAATTTACAAGATGTATTTATTAGAACTCTATGGGAGTGTTTGGGTGCTTGGAAAAGCATATGTTGAACCTTGTTTAGATATGTTGGTTATAAGAAGGATCTAATCCCCTTTGCGGTCATGTAAGAGCTAGGTGCTCATAGGTAATTAATAAGGGAGGTTTTTAGGGTTTGATACACCCTTTTGTTGCCCTTTTGTTATCTTCTTGTGTCTATCTTTCTATCATTTATCCTTTTACTTCTCGTATTTTCAATTTCATCGATTCATTAGGGTTTGTGTTCTCTTCTTATTTCCGTAGATTACTCCCTTATCATTACTTTTACTTAATTGCCTTTTATTTATGCAACAGGTTGCCTAACGTATTCCAACAAGCAATAAAAGTAGTAGATAAAATAAAATATTTTATATAAAAACCACCCGATTCACAATAGGTGTGAAAAAACACAACTTGGATCTATACAAGATTTAACCCTAACTTCACTAAATCTCAATGACCTTTTCAACTAATGATTACAAGCCTATGTAACCTAAGGAATTATAAACTCTAATTTCTAAACAACTCATGAACCTCCCAAGATATGTGATCCCAAGTAGTTTCCCCAACTTAGAAGACAACAATCCTAAATGAGTTTTTAACTTACTGAACTAAGATTACATTAACATTACAATTTGATAACCAACTCCTAATATATACATACTAAGAACCTTTAGCTAACTTTATACTAGGACATGGTTCTTTGATATATTCTTCAGTATTCAGCTAACACACTGCTATGTAAATTTGCCAATTCCTTTTTTGCTTTGTAAGGGCATGATAACACATCTTTTATTTAATCACAACTTTCCAAAGAGTTATTTTTCAATTCAAACTCATCCTTGAATCTGAACTCTAATTGATTAGATTTGTACTTCAAGTAAGATTTGTTCTTCAATTAAAGTTTGTGCTTCTTAAGTATCATAGTCAAAATCAACTCTTTAATTCAGTACATGATTTATTTCTTTGAGTTTGTTAGAAACATGCATCAGCTCTTTGATTCTTGCACTTTTGACTTTAAGCATTATTGATCTTGTTATAAGTTTAGCTGCTTGAGATAGTGTAATTTTGAACCAGCTTAACTGACATATTCCATTCATATTGTCAATCATAAAAACAATATCGAACCTAAAAAATTCTCCCCTCACCCCCTTTGATGATTAAAAGCCTCTTGTCTTCGTGCATTCAAATATTTTTATCTACTAACACTGAAGTATGAAACATGTTAGTTAACTGCAAAACTCTTATCTTCCCTTTTTGGCATTATCAAACAACTGATGCAAGATAATATATTAGCCAAGACCAAGTGTTTGACTATCCACGACCATAGAGGCTATCATTAAAACAACCAAAGCAAGACATAATTTGCCATACTAATGTATTAAAAAGCACGAACATAAGATAGTTTGAAAAATGATAACCATTCCATTAAAATTTTTAGATAAATGTGACAAATAAGATTAAATATATAATGATTAAAGAAAAATAATTTAAGCACTTAAGCAAAAAAAAAAAAGACACGAGACTGGAAAGGAATGGACTAGAGCTAAGGGCACTAAGAGAGAGGAGCCGATGAGGTGGATGGAACAAGTTAGATCAGTTGGGTTAATCGACGAATAAATTCACGAGCAAACCCATCCAATATATTCAAAATCCTAGACAAAAGGACCTTTTCTCTACTTTATGAGCGGCTTGGACATCTTTCAGTTCAATAGTTTTTTCCACAAAAGCATTTCTCAGTTATTACAAAGAAGTGTTAATTTTCTTATTAAAGGAGGTAGGGTGGCATGGTTCACTTTTCCAAGAACATCCTTGGTTTTGTAAAACATCTAAACCCGAACAAAAACTGAGTAGACCTCAAAAATCTAAGCTAGACAAAAACCATAAGGGAGAGCAAGTCCTTTTTAATCCTTCAAAAGCACACAATGCTTTATGATCAATCTGGGAAAATCTATCTTAACTTCAGTATTAAGTAGTTCCATAAGTGTGAGGTCTAATTAATTTGCCTCAGTTCATTTTTCCTTTTGAGAACTAATCATCTTGTGGACCAGATCATGTGTCACATGTCAATGTTGAGTGAGATTATGATGACCATAGAATTTCCTAGAGATTTCAAGAGTAGAGGCCATATTTTCAAAAGGTGGACACTCAATCTTGGCATAATAATCTTATCCTGCAGTGGAACATTCAAAATTTTAGAGATATCTTTGGCAAGTGCATAGAAACACTATATATAGAAGTAAAAAACATCTATCTATGTTTAGAACCATCGATATAGAATTCAGTGACTTTGGGTCTCCCAATTTTCCTCTGAACATCCCCTTGAAGAAAAAGTTTAGTTCAACCTTGAACTTTTAATTTGGCAAGCAAATTTACCATTTTAGAACCACCAAAGCCTATCACCACCCTCCCTCGAACAATAAACTTTTTCAGGAAGTGAAGTATGTGGAGTAGTATGGATCAATAATGCTAAAGGTATCAACTTTAACAAGGGAATTATCCTCAGTAGGCTCTAAATTAGAGTTGTGGAATGGGCCACATTAAGTAACTCATTTCAATGACATGGATTTGAGAGTAGCTTTGTTTTATGGGGAAGGTTATGTGGATAAAATGAGAGAAGTTTTCTTGGAAGCAGCTATAAGGGAGGTATCTGAGATAGACGAAGAGATGGAGGCTTGGAAATAGAGCTCTAAACCAACTTATGTACCCATCTTTTTGGTTGTTCTTCTTTCAAGTAGTCTGTAGCAACTTTATCAAATTTTTCTATCTCATCAATGAAAATAGAAAATTTTGTACCTTTATATGTTGTTGTATTGTTGAAGAGCGACAAAACTACATTTGAGAAGTATTTTTTCTTAAATTATTCTCCATGTGATAAATATGTATCCTCTATTGATACTGTGGATAGATATTATCAATAGCATTTGTAATAGTTAGGTTGCAATCTAATAGAATAGACAGTTGTTCGCATACCCTAATTGCATTTCTTAACTAATTGAAGAACTAGTTATAGGACTCATTATTTTTTGAGTCTATAATTTCAAAAAGTAAAGGAAATATGTTGTTATGTCTATTTTTTGACACTGCTATAATGAGGAAACTATGATATTTTTTACTTTAAAAATATTGCGTCTCCACACAGCGATTGAAGCACCATAAGAAAAATATGCATACTAAAATCTATGTTGATAATAAGAATGTTAATGATATTTTGCATTTGATGTTTATAATCAGTATTGACAGTTTCTTAAAATAAATCTTTTCCATGAGGCAAGTTTTGTGTATGTTTTATTACGCTATGCACTATAACAAAAGAATTACTTTTGCCCCTAGGGCAAAAGTTTTAGTTTTAAGACATGTTGCAAGTTCGAATAGTATTTTTCAGTTTTTAATAGGTCTTGCCCATGAGTCAAGAGTTGCATATATTTTAATAATCTAAGCACTACAATTAAAGAATAATTTTTTGACTCTTGGGCAAAAGTTTTTAGTTTAACATATGCAACATGTGTTCATGTTCTCATCGTCCCTCTTGATGCTTGTGTAAATACCCGAGTTGTTTTCTTTCACCATATGAAGATACGATGATAACTTATTAGAGTTCTTTTCAGGTGTTCCTCTTATCACCGCATAAGCATATTGTATTGCTCTCCATCCTTTATTGTAATATTTGATTATTTCATAGCTCCTTCTCATTTTCTTTACCACAAATTTTAGTGTGATTATTTTGATAGAATCCTACCCAAGCTCTAGTATGTATTCGCATATAACCTTTGATGTGGCATTTCTATAGTTAGATGTTATAAATTCAATCGAGCAACTATGATTCTTTTCAAATGCATTAACCTGAAAAAGCAGAGAGTCGTCTATCTTTGAAGTATAAAAATATCACGTGCAGTTGTCATTCAAACATCTCAGTCAATATCTTATTTTTCTTGATTTAACAATCTTGAACTAAATGTTGAGTGTAATTGAAAAATTTAACATATACTTAATCATATTTTCTTTGTCAAGAAAAATAATTTTATATATGTTTATCTCATTCATAGATGCATTGTGTCTCACAAAACTAGTTCTCATATCAATTATTCTCCCTTTTTACGTACCATATTAATTTTAGATGGCTGCCCTATTTCTTTACCTGTTTCAATCTCCAATATCGTTTCAATAACAATGAGTTTCTTATTTCTTTCAATACATTCAAATGTTTGCGCTACATTATGTTGTTGAATGCTCATTTTATTTTTTAGGTAATTTGCATCTATTCTAAGCATGAACCTAATAAAAAAAAACAATAAAAACTTATTAACAGTTCAGTTTATAGCATATATCTTAAATAAGTGATTGTTTTCTACTATTTTCTACTATTTGGTGATTGTGAGGATGAGAATTAAGATGTGTGCTTCAACAATACATCAATTTACTGCAAATTCAATACCTAATTTAGCTAACACATAATCAGCTATAATTCCACCAACCACCCCATAAAATTAAGGACACAGTGAGATCTAATGGCAATATTTTAGAGAATTTTGATGATGAAGGTGTTACCTTGCTATTTGTGATTATTGATGTGAGAGAATTTTGATGTCACTCATCCATGATCGATGAGAATAAAGCTTGCCGCCGCTTGCTTTGGAATGAGAATAAAGGTTAAAAAATATGTGGCTACCGTGTATATTGCTCAAGGACAATTTTGTCCAAAAATGTCTTACTTAATAGCTGAAGGTTATTTTTACAAAATCTTTTTACCAGGAAACAAATATTGAAAGCAACCCTTTTTTAGGGTTATTCATGTAGTTCTCCCTAATGATTATGAATAAGAGGTGGATTTTGATCCAAACCTTCTTAAGATACAATGAGGATGAAGAGCTCATCCTTATGAAGAGTATTCCCTATACTAAAATAGGCAGGAAATGTTTGGTAGAGGAAAGAAATCACGAATAGAGAGGCTAATCATCAATTAATTTGTACATAACTATATTGACCTTTGATGTGTCTAATTCTGAGGCATCTTTTTGGACATTCTTCTTATGAGATCTAACTTTAGACAATAAAGAAATAGCTTGAGTGAAAATATATAGATTTTCTATTCTTTTCACCCTAATTTGCATGGAAGTCTGCCACCACATTACCCTCTCTTAGGCAATACTGAAATTTTAAATAGCCCGAGATGTTAGAGTTGAATGTTTGTTGGATATAATGTCCTTTAGTTGCCACAATAGTTTGACCTCCTTCTTGATCATGTTAATAATGACCAGTGAATCAAATTCAATAATAACGTATGTATAGTCGTTCCAGATATACCACTACATTCCTATGAGGATGGCTTTAGCTTCAATCATATTGTTGCTCTGCTGACCATAAAAGTCAGCGAAGGCCATGCCAACCAAAGGGATCTCTAAAATTCCCACTTCCTCTAAATCTTCCTTTGATGCCTTTAGAATATTCTATTATTTTTTAATGTTTTCGGGTACAGAGAATCTGTTATTTGAAAGAATAACTTCAACACTAGTTCAAGTATAAAACAAGAACACTATGAAGTACAACATTACCCTCAACACAAGATCAAAGTGATATTTCTAAGAAGTATATTTTTTTAGAAAATAAGATGAAACAGAAATGGCCAAGTCCTCTGAATTCATAGTGTCCTTAAGGAAATAATTTCCCTTAAGTACTCGAGGTTGCAGAATTTTTCGAGGTTGCGGAATTTTTTCTCCCAGATAAAATGGCCAAACAAACCAACTGTAGCGGTACCTCAAAAAATTGGAATCTTTTCAAACTCACTCAACGATTTGATAATGACACAAAATATTTTGAAAACAAGAAGTGATTGTATATCAAAAAAAATTTCATATCTAAACCTGTGGATAAAAGTAGGTTTATATAGCCATCAGGTATCTCTTCTGAAAGGTGGCAATGGTTTACTTAAAAGGAGTACCATTTCAAGAAAAATCATTTCTGTTCATCCAAAGAGTGTCTTTTCCAAATAGTCACAACTATCCAAACGGGCATACCATTTCATGAATCAGCGTATCATTTCATTGAAGGGTTGCATCCCTTCCAAAGCATCATTTTGCTTATGTACTGCATTTCGAAACAATGTTTCTGCCACTGCATGCATGCATATTAATGGAGGATCAAAAAACACAGAAATTTCTGTTGCATTTTTTCCTTTGCTTTTTCAGATTAAATTTTTGTCAAATAAATTTAGGCACCTCTTATTTCTTGCCTCACTGACCAAGTGGAATAAGTTTTTCTTAATATAAACACTTGAAACTCACATACTCCCACCAATGTGGGAGAAATAATAGACTTTCCATTTTAGATTACACTTTTTCCCTCCACTTGGTTCCCTCCATTTTTCATTTACACTTTTCATACATATTGAACCCAACACATTCGTCAACATTGAGTTTAATAAAGTTGTTGTTTGGTTTATGCCACTGCACCACCTTCATAGAGAATTTAGGAGTACATGACTCAATAGTTGCACATAACTCAGACTAATTTGTTTAAGAGTTTGATGAAGCAAAAAAAAAAAATAGGGTAACAAATGGTATTGAAAAGTTGGTATAAAATTTTAAGATAGAGAGTATACAAATTCAAATTATAATACTAAAAATATTTGTTTATATGTTCAAACATTACATATTACCTAAGTACTCACTCCATTTCAATATACATGGTACCTTTCAAAATTCGAGATTCAAATAATTACTTTATCATAATTTTTTGGGTCAGAAAAAAATAAAATCACGCAAAGTTATTTACATTTCTTTTATGATTATCATCAACTCAATCTTTATGATAGAAAGTTATAATAAGTCGTTAACTTCTCAAATAGCAAAGCCCCCGCCCATAATGTAATGAATTGAAATAGTACTTAAGTATTCCTAAAGTCCATATAGCACTAAAAATTATCTTACCACTATTATTCTTTCTTCCTTCCACTGACAAACTATCACCAACAACAAATTATTTATTCGAACCATAAACATATCACTTGCTTTATTCAATCGAGAACATAAATAGAAAACAAAAAGGTGAATGTCCAAGCAAAGCCCAAACCATTGTAGACAAGATAAACACATCTTCTATCTGCAACAATAATAACATGCACATACACAAATTATCTCTACCCTACTATTACTATTTTTATGGGTAAGGGAATTGAAATCCGTATATATTCTACCATACATAACAATCCTTTTATATATAGGTGATAAGAAGGTGCCTTCTAAAATTAAAGGTAAGTTTTACAAAGTGGCAATCTGACCGATTATGTTACATGGAGCAGTGTGTTGGACAGTTAAGAACTCCCACATCCAAAAATTGAAGGTGGTAGAGATGAAGATGTTACGATGGATGTGTGGACTTACCAGGATGGATAGGGTTAGAAATGAGACTATTCGGGAGAAGGTGGGAGTGACTTCAGTGGAGGACAAGCTGCAAGAAGTGAGGTTGCATTGGTTTAGACATGTGATGAGGAGGGACACGAATGCTCCAATTTGGAGGTGTGAGAGGCTGACTATAGATGGTTCTAGGTGGGGTAGAGGTAGGCCGATAAAATATTGGAGGGAGGTGATTAGGCAGGATATGGGACAGTTATAGCTTATGGAGAACATGACCCTTGATAGAAAAGCTTGGAGGATGCGGATTAGGATAGAGGAGTAGTAGGCAGGAGTACGTTCGTAATAGTAGGGAAGAGTGCTTTGTTTTTATCTGTGCCTATGTTGTCTTGTAGCCTCTTGTTCGTGATATTTTGGTGATGTTTTCATATAGTTAGTCTACAATATCACTTTGTGAGTGTTTTGTTTCCTTTTACTACATAGCGGTGTGATATCCCTTTTTGTTGGTTGCTTTTATGATTTTTTTATCATATTGGTTATTTGTCATGAGTCGGGGGTCTATCGGAAATAACCTCTCTACTTCAGATGAGGTAGTGGTATAGACTGTGTACACTTTAGCCTCCCCAGAGTCCACTCTGTGGAAATACACTGGGTATGTTGTTGTAATATTATTTCTTCCTTCCATTGACAAACTATCCCCAACAACAAATTATTTATTCGAGCCATAAACATATCACTTGCTTTACTCAATCGAGAACATAAATAGAAAATAAAAAGGTGAATGTCCAAAGCAACGTCCTAACCATTGTAGAGCCGACAAACATATCTTCTATCTGCAACAATAATAACATGCACGTGCACATAAATTATCTCTACCTACTATTACTATTTTTATGGATAAGAGAATTGAAATTCATGAATATTCACTCAATAAGATGCTGAGATCAAAAATTAAATAGTATGAGGCGATCTTGCTGGGAGCAGCGAGTTTCTCGCTGGAAATTGGAGTTCTTCAACAAAAGAAGCCCCAAACTGAAAAGGTTTCTTGAATTGCACCAAAATCATGGTCATGTTGTCACATCCTTCACCTCCAGCAGTAGAAGGTGTCAACACCTATCGAGAACTCTTTCGCATACTGCAGAAAGCTTACTTTCATACAAATCAAATTTTCTCAGTCAGTGTGTATTTTAGACTCCAGAATATACACGTGAATTTTATCTTTGGTTTTCACATAACAGAAGTGGTGGTCAATGATATGAGAAAGCTAGATCAAACAATCATATCCTATCTCCTCACCCCATAAAAAAAATACATGAGAATTAAAAATATGATGCAAAAATTAAAAATAGAACTCAGAAAACCACTGAAATTGTAGTAAAATCAAAGAAGAATCAAATCAGCTTAAAATAAATAAAGGAACGCGGTGATAACTTGATAAGAAACAAAGTTGTAAGCAGTAGAGCTGTGGCCGTTGAGGCAAACTCAATTGTAGTTTTATTGTTATTCTTTTTATAGATATATGTGATTTTCGAAACTAATTAGAATTTCATATGAATTATATTCAAAAACATTCACTTGAAAAGAATATTAACATGAGTATATTTAAGGCAAGTCGAAGACTCCTATTCACTTCAAAAAGGAATATACTTATTTAAGGTAGAGAGAGAGAGTAACAGGGCAACTTTTTGCACAGTCAGAACTTCTAGACAAATGGGTTCAACATAAGTATATTAAATATCTGATAAGCCCCTTGTTTGGGTAAAAAGATTAATTCTTCCATACAGTCATTATACTATTCGAAAATTCTTTTATATTTTGGCTGGTACTTAGGTTCGGTATTCCGACTATGGCTTAATTCGATATTTGGAAGCTGGTCTGGTAGGCGCCGCGGCTTACCCTGCCTGACAAGATCCTTCTTTTATCGGTATCAGAGCCTAAAGTATATAACAATCCATAATCCTTGTCATGAATCTCATCAGAAAGTCCTAAGGACTTGATTTTTTGAAGTTTACAATTTGGAGCAATATGACCAAATTGACCACAATTGTAATACTTGATTTTTGATAAGTCTCTCTTAGACCTATTTTTTGTAAATCTGATAGACTTATGATGGGTTTTTCTAGCTTCACTCTCTTCTTTGGATCTATGTCTGGATTTTCTCTTTATCCTATAGGGTTTATCATGGTCATTAATTCTAACAACAACATATCTATGGCTCTTTTTCTTAGAAGTAGAAGCAGGATTTTACATACCAAATTGTCCACAAAAATCACCTAATTGGATTTTTTCTTTATGCCTATCCATCTAATTTGTCTAGACAATTTCAACTCATTACAAAGATTGAGACCTTCTTGAGTACAGACTGCAATAAGTTGACCATAAGTAAAATCTGTCCAAGAGATTGCACCATATTCTCCCTTGATAGATTTTTTAACCCTTTCTGCAAAAATTTGCCCTGTTTTTCTCCATCTTTTACGGGCTAAAGAGGCACATCTTACTAGACGTAGTCACTAAGACAAAGCCAACACAAGCAATATTAAACTCGACTATACCACCATTCCGGAATCAAGTCAAGAAACTACAGAAAAATTCCTTCATATTTTGATAGAGTCTGAATCTTTCATAGTTACTAAATAAGAGAAGTTAGATCTCTGGCATAGGTATGAAAAGATTTTAGCCGGACATAGTCACGGCTGGAAAGAAAGAAGAAGTATTA
Organism: Capsicum annuum; assembly: GCF_002878395.1. Lineage (NCBI taxonomy): Eukaryota > Viridiplantae > Streptophyta > Magnoliopsida > Solanales > Solanaceae > Capsicum > Capsicum annuum. The sequence goes on from NW_025848729.1 coordinate 211,608, forward strand.
AAAGTACATCAGAAGAAAAAGAAATAAATACCTTATAAGTGGCCGGATGCAAGGTTGGAATAGTTATTAATCGACGACCATCGGCCTTTTATTCAAATCTTGAAGTAATTACAAAGAAGAAAGAAGGGAAGTTCAGGCATAGAGAGAAAGAGAGAAAATAAGATTTCTAACTTATGCCTCCTTAACAAATAAGGCAACTATATATAAAAAAAAGCATTTGCGCACAGTGTTATGGGTCCCATATCCGGGTCCCTACTCACAGTGTTTTTACTGTTTAAACAGTAGAATGGTCCCACATATAGGTCCTATACATATGAGATAAACATAGTGAAAGCATCTAATGTTTTAGCATATGTTCTGGTCACATCTTGTCTTTTCTTTTTAGCTGGTAGAGTAAGGCCTCTATTTTTTCAATTTCTCCTTCGTCAACAATATTTTCTGAATGGAGTAGTTGAGAATCTTGAATTTCTTCAGTTTTTGCTGCTTCGTCACTTGTAGGACTTTTCATAGAAGTATCCGATTGTCATTCAACGATTTTCATTAAATTTCTTTAGACCTCTTCTAAATATTGCTCAATTATTTTCATCTTATCTCCTTCATGTACAGAGATTCTTTTAAAAATATAACTGAGATGTTTATCTTCAATAATTTTCTTTTGAGGAGTGGTAGAGTATTCAAGGATTTTTCTATTAATGGATTCGATCAATTCTTGTCTATGTGGTAATTTAGTAAGGGGATCTTTTCTTGTCAGTTTTTCCCAAAAATTATTGTAGAATACCCTATAGAATCCAGGTATTTGTTCTTTAGTGTGACCAAATTCAACACCCCATTTATTTATCCATGCAATGGAGAATTCTATAAAGAAATACATCTGGTCAATTTTATCCAGATTGCAGACATGGTCTGAATGGTATATGGTTTGAATGGTATAAATCTGTTAAGAATGGGGATACCTTTGTCCATTTTTTATTGAGATGCAGGTATTCTTCTGACAGAATTTTAATGGTAGGGCCATGATATGACCACAACTGAATAAACCAATTTGAAATTGGATCTTCAAATACTTTAGAACAGACTTTTAAAAACCAAGTATGCTTATGTTTAATATTATTGTAATAAAAAGTTTAAGGCCTTATTATAGTCCCAATATGTAAAGAAAATTTTTTATCCTTTCATCATCATGGCCTTTTCTAACATGGTTGTTGTTCCCCAGTCTTCTATTGAAATGAGTTTTTTAATAACAATCTTGGAGTATCCATTTGGTGATGTTCCAATTCAATACTTCCAGTGGACAATAGTATTATTCATAGATTGCTCTTGTTTTATAGAATTCTCCTGCAAAATAAAGGTTAGCTAGTAAATGTTTTTGGAGGAGTTTTCAGGGATCATTTTATTTGCATATTTGAGAATTTTCTACGAAAACTATTAGCTCTCGATTTTCATGTTCTTCATATTGTTGCCTTTCTGCAGAGTTTTCTTTAGTAACTGAAGCAAATGAATCATCTTGCTTTGCAGATAGAAAAGATTTCAGTTGCTCATATAAAGGATGATTCTCCGAAATATCTTATAGATGGATCGAGGTACTTATATGCTGAGTTTTTCCATCCTTTGAAGAAGATCCTGCAATATGTGGGATCCTTGTATTTATCAGGCTCATATTTTCCCTTTGCAATACCAAAAAATTAGATGAAGATGAAGTATATGATGATGATGATGGGGAGTATAGCATCTTCCTCCATGGCTTCTTCCTCTGCCTCAACCCCTAGCTATTTGCCAGGGCAGATCTGTAGTTATAGTGCGTAGAAAATTAGTCATATAAATCAATATCATACCAATCAATTTCAACACGGATATCTAGAAAATTGAGAAGAAATAAATCTTCTTCTATCATATCATGGATGATTTTTTCTAATATAATAAAATGAATATTTTCATTTAGAGGAATGCATTTGATAATCGTAAGTATTATTTTTTCTGAAAGGAAGTATGTATAGAAATTCATTTAATTATTTAAATGTTCTCTAGACAAAAAATCAGGTAAAGAATTTTCACTCCCTTTCTTGTATTGTATTTTAAAACCAAAAGGGGCTAATTAGGCTGGCCACTTTGCAAAGATTAACTTAGAAGCATCATGTTTAAAATCTTTATCAAACATATATTTAACTGATTGAGCATTAGTCCTAACTATAAACTTTTGATTATATAAATCATCTTGGAATTTTAAAACACATTTAACAGTAATCAACATTTCCTGAGCCACAATGGCATATTTTTGCTGACTTTCAGACCATTTTCCATAATGAAACCTAAAGAGGCTTTCAATATGATTATAGGGATTCATTTGTTTAAGTATTCCACCATAAAAAACATTTGAATCGTCAGTCTCAACTATCTTTAACCAAGCAGGATTAGCTAAGGTTAAACAAGGTAAAGACTCGACACATCTTTTAATCATTTTTACCAGATTAGTATGAGAATCAGTTTAAGGATGATCATATAAAGGGGATAAATCACGAGATAGATTCTGATAAAAAAGAGAAATATAATTAAGGTTGCCTAAGAACCTTTGCAATTGCGTTTTATTAGTTATAACATCAGAGAATTTTTTAGCAAAGTCCAAAGCCCTCTATATGGGTTCGATTCTTACTTGACAAATATTGTATCCTAAAAATCGAATATCATGAAATAAGCACATTTTTGGTTTAGAAATGACCAAACCATTTTGTAACACAATTTGCTTGAATATATTCAGATGTTTAAAATGCAATTCTACTGTTTTTAAAATCCATATACACAATTATAAAATCCATATACGGATCAAATATATCATTCATGATTTTTTGGAATTAAGAAGGAGCATTTTTCAGACAAAATGGAATCACATTCCACTCATATTGTCCAAAAGGAACATTAAAAGCAGTTTTATATGTATGCTCTTAACGAATCTGAATTTTTCAATAACTAGATTTTAAATCAAATTTTGAAAATATATTAGCATTATATAATCTAGATAACAAATCTTTTTTATTAGGTATGGGATACCTAGTCCATTTCAAAACTTTATTAAGAGGTTTATAATTAATTACAAGTCTTGGCATACCACTCTCTTTTCAGCAGCATTATTAACATAGAATGTCATGTACGACCAAGGGGATTTTGAAGGTTTTATAAGACCCTTTTGTAAGAGATTATCAATCTCTTTTTTACAAAATTCAACTAACTTTGTGTTCATTTGGCAGGGTTGAGATTTGGTTAGAATTTTATCGTCGCTGAAATCATCTTCATAAGGAAGAGTAACAATATGCTCTTTGCGATTGCAAAAAGCATTACGGTGTTCTACACAAATATCAATCATCAATTGATTAGAAAGCATTTTTACTTTTTCCTGAATTTTCACAGAATTCATAGTATTATGAATATTCATACTTATCATTTGAAGCTGTAAGAAATTTACCTGTTGATGTTTCATATCAATTAAAGCATTTATGTCCCTTGTTACTAGATCGGTAATAAAAGGATAGGAAATTTCTTGGTTTTTGTATGTAGCCTTGAAACTATTTGCATCAATATGGGTATAAGGATAAATAGCATTTATAAAAGGGGTTCCTAAAATAATAGAAGGATATAACTGATTTTTTACTAAGAAAAACAAATGCAGAATGCAAATCTTATTTCTACAAATATGTGCATGAGGTAACTTATAATTAATATCAAGAGAATGACCAGATGCAGATTTAACTATATGCGTGGTTTTTTGAAAATATCTAGTTGGAATTAGTCCTTCCTGAATGCAACTAACATCCGCACCACTATCAATCATAGCCACATTAGTTAAAGAAAATTCATTATCAATCAAAATAGTACAGTTTATATAACATTTATGGGCCATAACTATTTGCATCATACCCCAAAAATAATCAAAATCCAAGGTCACTACAAGGAGATCTATAAGATGGGATGAGATCAATTTCCCAAAAATATGGATTTTGAACTCAGTTGTTTCTCCAAAACAACTTGCAGAAGATCTGACGAACTCTAAGTTACTCATGTTACTCAAAATTTTGATGGAAGAATTTTTCTCCAATTTGATGATAAATCTACCGTTTATAACAAAAATTCTTTTTCTATACCTAGAATGTTGCCTCCTATGCATCACATCTCTCCAGTTGGACCAGTATATGGCTCAGCTAGAAACCATGTTGCATCATTACATACTTTAAGTTCTGCAGATTTGCATACTCCACTTACAAGTATTGAAAAGATTAAAATCAATCCTAAAACAAATATAGTTCAAGATAATGATAATGTCCCATATAGGGATAACCCCACTCCCTCTGAAATAGAGTTTGATGTTAATTCTTGTTAAATTGTGATTCATCACCTAATTGATTTTAGTCCTGGTGTACAGGCAAGAAATTATATTAAAAGGATTTTTTTGGTGAAAAATAAAAAATATTTAGGACATGGTTTTTGGAAACTTATAGTCCTGATGAAATGACAAATATTTCTGAAGAATTCTATGAAATATGTGCATTAAATAATCGAATTATTTGTTTTGTGACATGGTTTATATCTGTTTACCTGCCTTTATATGTAAAAATTATTGAAAGATTTTACCAAAATTTAAATGGTACTATTACTCATGCTATTTACCCTCCCCAATCATCTTTTATATTGCTAAATAATACTGGTATAACTTTTTTTGCTTTTCAAATATTCATTGATGATGAAGTTGGAAAAATCACTATTTCTAAAATAAATAGTTTAATTGCTCAAAATAATTATTTGAGCCTATATGTGAAAGTTCTTGGAGAACATATTTCTTTTCTTGATAAAAAACTCGATACTATGACAGCTTTGATTAAGAAGCTAAGCGATAATCAAAGGTCATCTGATATTTCTTCCACATCGAAAAGCAAAATAGAAGAGTTGAAAGCCAAGCTTCACATTCAAATACCCCCTGATATTCAAGGATTTGGAAAACCCTCTGAATTCGAACAATTTGAACAATTACCTGAAAATAAATTTTCTAGTTTAAACATAAAACCCATTGATCTGTCAAATGCTTTTGCAACAACCTTGAGTCTACTCTAATTATGGATATAGGTGTTGAAATCCACTTGGAGTTAAATAAACACAGAGGTTTGGTAAGAAAATAACTGGGGGGAAAATATGCTGACATCCCCCGTATGCAAATTGCTTATTATCCAAGACTAACATCTCAAAATATTATGATAGAGGAAAGAGATTGGTCCTTGACAAATACGTCTTATATTGGAGATCATATTTATGAATGAAATTTAGATGGGTTATCAGAATGACAATTATCTATTTTAGTCCATCGTATGTTAATGTATTCTACGATTGCCAAAGTCACTAGCCCTAAAGATAATGATGGCAAATATATTCGAACAGATGTCACTATATGTAAAATGATTGTTGCAGGTTTTACTGGCCAACTTCATGGCTGGTGGGAAAACTTTCTTTCCAACGATGAAAGAAACAAAATTTTAGAGTTTAAGAAAATACTTCCTGGCATTGACAAGCTAGGTAGAGAACTATCAGAAGGGAGGAAAGATGTTGTATATGCCCTTATTCTCACCATTATTCAACAATTTGGGGGTAGATTTACCAACCAACATGAAAATACTTGTACCCTCTGAAATGGCCTTAGATGCAAATATTTAGGAGAATTCAGATGGTACAAAGATACTTTCATTATTATAGATATGGATATACCCGAATCTAGGCTAGAACATGGGAAGGCTAGATTCATAAATGGACTTCCACCTCTTTTTGCAGAAAAGGTTAAAAAATCTATTAAGGGACAATATGGTGCAATCCCTTGGACAGATTTTACTTATAGTCAGCTTATTGTAGCCTGTACTCAAGAAGGTCTCAATCTTTGTAATGAGTTGAAATTGTCTAGACAAATTAAGCTGGATAGGCTTAAAGAAAAAACCCAATTAGGTAATTTTTGTGGATAATTTAGTATGAAAAATCCTGCTTCTTCTTCTTAGAAAAAGAGCCATAGATATGTAGTGGTTAGAACTAATAACCCTGATAAGCCCTATAGGATAAAGAGAAAATCAGACACAGATCCAAAGAAGAGCGTGAAGCTAGAAAAACCCATCGTAATTCTACTAGATTTACAAAAAATAGGTTTAAGAGAGACTTATCAAAAATCAAGTTTTACAATTGTTGTCAATTTGGTCATATTGCTCCAAATTGTAAACTTCAAAAAATCAAGTCCTTCGAAATTTCTAATGAGATTCATGACAAGGTTTATGGATTGTTATATACTTCAGGTTCTGAATATGATTATGATTGTGAATTTACTTCTGATACTGAGGTTGAATTATTTGATCTAACTGATAATGAAAATCATGTCGACGAAAAAACCTATTCTAATGTTTGCACTAATTGTAATAATAATGCTTGCGATTGTGATGATACTTTCAATAAATTACAAACCCAGTTTGAGGATTTAGATTTAAATATTCAAACTATCACTACTGATTGCGCTTTACAGTTATTAAAAGAAGTCACTGATGAAAAACTGCGACAAAAAATTATTGATCTTACTTCTTCCCAAACCGGTACTTCAAAACCTGTTGATAATAACCATGTTAAGAAAAATACTAATTCTATTATTGATATTATGCATTACTCTCTAACTGAAGTTAATAGATGTCTTGCCATTAGTCAAAAACCTGGTAAAGACACATCTTTCAATGATTTGAAAATAGAAGTTGAAAATTTAAAAAACGAAATTGTTTATTTGGAACAAAATCAAATGATTACTGATCATAGAATTTCAAAGATTGAAAAGGACATTTCTCAAAATGATATTTCCTCCAGTTCCAAAGGGAAAGAAAAAATTGTGAAAAATTTTGAAAATGATATTATTTGTAATCTTGATGTAGCTAATGATTATTTTTTGGGTATGATGCAAATACTTAGGGACCATAAATGGTATATATAAACTGCACTATATTGATTGATAAGGAATTTTCTATAACTAATGTGGCTATGATTGATAGTGGTGCGGATGTTAGTTGAATTCAGGAAGGACTAATTATAACCAAATATTTTCAAAAAACCATGCATACAGTTAAATCTGCATCTGGTCATTCTCTTGATATTAATTATAAGTTACCTCATGCACATATTTGTAGAAATAATATTTGCAATCCGCATTTCTTTTTCTTAGTAAAAAATTAGTTATATCCTCCTATTATTTTAGGAACCCTTTTTATAAATGTTATTTATCCTTACACGCATATTGATGCGAATGGTTTCAAGGCTACTTACAAAAACCAAGAAATTTCCTATCCTTTTGTTATCGATCCAGTAACAAGGGACATAAATAGTTTAATTGATATGAAGCATCGACAGGAATTTCTTACAACTTGAAATGATGAGTATGGATATTCATAATACTATGAATTCTGTGAAAATTCAGGAAAAAATAAAAATGCTTTCTAATCAATTGATGGTTGATATTTGTGCTGAACATCCTATTGTTACTCTTCCTTTTGAATATGATTTCAGCGAATATATAATCTCAACCAAATCTTGACCTTGCTAAATTAACACAGAGTTAGCTGAATTCTGTAAAAAAGAGATAGATAATCTCTTACAAAAGGGTCTTATAAAACCTTCAAAATCCCATTGGTCGTGCACGGAATTCTATGTTAATAATGCTGCTGAAAAAGAACGTGATATGCCAAGACTTGTAATTAATTATAAACCTCTTAATAAAGTTTTGAAATGGATTAGGTATCCCATACCTAATAATAAAGATTAGCTATCTAGATTATATAATGCTAATATATTTTTAAAATTTGATTTAAAATATGGTTATTGGAAAATTCAGATTTCTTATGAGCACACATATCGAACTGCTTTTAATGTTTCTTTTGGACAATATGAGTGAAATGTGATGCCATTTGGTCAGAAAAATGCTCCTTCTGAATTTCAAAAAATCATGAATGATATATTTAATCCGTATATAGATTTTATAATTGTGTATATTGATGACATTTTTGTATTTTCAAAAACATTAGAATTGCATTTTAAACGTCTAAATATATTCAAGCAAATTGTGTTACAAAATGATTTGGTCATCTCTAAACCAAAAATGTGCTTATTTCAAACTGATATTTGATATTTAGGACACAATATTTGTCAAGGAAGAATCGAACCCATACAGAGGGCTGTGGACTTTGCTAAAAATTTTTCTAATGTTATAACTGATAAAACGCAATTGTAAAGGTTTTTAGGAAGCCTTAATTATATTCCTCCTTATTATATGAATTTGTCTGTGATTTATCCCCTTTGTATGATAGGCTAAAAAAGTATTACAAAGGTCCTTGTACTGATTCTCACACTAATTGGGTTAAAACGATTAAAAAATGTGTCGATTCTTTACCATGTTTAACCTTAGCTAATCCTGCTTGGTTAAAGATAGTTGAGACTGACGCTTCGAATGTTGGCTATGGTGGAATACTTAAACAAATGAATCCCCATAATCATATTGAAAGCCTCATTAGGTTTCATTCTAGAAAATTGTCTGAAAGTCAGAAAAAATATGCCACTATGGCTCATGAAATGTTGACTATTGTTAAATATGTTTTAAAATTCCAAGATGATTTATATAATCAAAAGTTTTTAGGTAGGATTGATGCTCAATTAGTTAAATATATGTTTGACAAAGATTTTAAACATGATGCTTCCAAGTTAATCTTTGCAAGTTTGCAAGCCCAATTAACCCCTTTTGATTTTTAAATTCAATACAAGAAAGGAAGTGAAAATTCTTTAACTAATTTTTGTCTAGAGAATATTTAAATAATTAAATGAATTTTTAGACATACTTCATTTCTGAAAAAACAATAATTACGATTATGAAATGCATTCCTCTAAATGAAGATATTCATTTTATTCTATTAGAAAAAATTATCCATGATATGATAGAAGAAGATTTATTTCTTCCCAATTTCGCAGATATCCACGATGAAATTAATTGGTATGATGTTAATTTATATGACTAATTTTCTTCGCAGTATGGCTACAAATCCGCCCTGGCAAATAACCAGAGGTCAAGGCAGAGTAAGAAGCCACGGAGGAAGATACACCTCCTTAGGGGGAAGATACTCCCCATCATCATCATTATATACTTCATCTTCATCTAATTTTTTGGTATTGCAAAGGGGAAATATGAGCTTGATAAATGCAAGGATCTCGTATATTGTAGAATCTTCTTCAAAGGACGGAAAAACTCAGCATATAAGCACCTCGATCCAACTAGAAGATATTTCGGAGGATCATCCTTTATATGAGCAACTACAATTTTTTATATCTGCAAAGCAAGTTGTTTCGTTTGCTTCAGTTACTAAAGAATACTCTGCAGAAAGGAAACAATATGAAAAACTTGAAAATCGAGAGCTAATAGTTCTCATAGAAAATTCTCAAATATGCAAACAAAATGATCCCTGGAAACTTCTCCAAAAACATTTACTAGCTAACCTTTATTTTCCTGGTGAATCCCATAAGACAAGAGCATTCTATGAATCAATACTATTGTCCACTGAAAGTATTGAATTGGAACATCACCAAATGGGTGAGTCAACCCCAGATGTTCATGGATACTCTAAGATTGTTATTAAAAAACTCATTTCAATAAAAGACTGGGAAACTACTTCCACGATAGAAAAGGCCATGATGATGAAAGGATCAAAAATTTCCTTTTCATATTGGGACTATATTAAGGCCTTTACTCAAAATTTATAATACTACAATATTAAACATAAGCATACTTGGTTTTTAAAAGTCTTGTTCTAAAGTTTTTGAAGATCCAATTCCAAATTGGTTTATTCTGTGGTGGTCCTATCATGGCCTTACTATTAAAATTCTGCCAAAAGAATACCTGCATCTCCAAAAAATGGAAAAAGGTATCCCCGTTCTTAACGTATTTATACAATTCCGACCATGTGTGCAATTTGGATAAAATTGACCAAATGTATTTTCTTATAGAATTCTCCATTCCATGGATACATAAATGGGGTGTTGAATTTTGTTACACTAAAGAAAAAAGTACTAGGAATCTATAGGGTATTCTATAATAATTTTTGGGAAAAACTGACCCGAAAAGATCCCCTTACTAAATTACCACATGGACGAGAATTGATCGAATCCATTAATAGAAAAATCCTAGAATACTTTACCACTCCTCAAAAGAAAATTTTTAAAGATTAAAATCTCAGTTATATTTCTAGAAGAATCTATGTAATGTAGCAGATAAGATGGAAATGATTGAGCAATATTTAGAAGAAGTCCGAAGAAATTTAATGAAAACCATTGAACAACAATCAGATACTTCTATGAAAAGTCTTACAAGTGATGAAGCAGCGAAAACTGAAGATATTCAAGATTCCCAGACACTTCATCCAGAAAATATTTATGGTAAAGGAGAAATCGAAAAAAAAAGAGGCATTACTCTACCAGCTAAAAAGAAAAGACAAGATGAGACCAAAACATCTACTAAAATATTAAATGCTCTCACTATGTTTTTCTCATATATAGGACCCATATGTGGGACCATTCTGCTATTTATACAATAAAAAAACTATACGCAGGGACCCGGATATGGGATCGGTAATACTATGCGCAGATATTTTTTTATATATATATAGTAGCCTCATTTATTGAGGCATAAGTTAGAAATTTTATTTTCTCTCTTTCTGTCTCTACGCCTGAACTTCCCCTTCTTTTTTCTTTGTAATTACTCCAAGGCTTGAATAAAAGGCCGATAGCTGTCGATTAACAACTATTTCGGACTTGCATCCGGCCACTTAGAAAGTATTTATTTCTGTTTGTTCAGATGTACTTTAAATACTTCTTCTTCCCTTCCAGCCGTGACTATGTCTGGATAAAAAAATTTCATACCTATGCCAGAGATCTAACTTCTCTTACTTAGTAACTATGAAAGATCCAGACTCTATCAAAATATGAAGGAATTTTTCTATAGTTTCTTAACTTGGTTCCGAAATAGTGGTACAGTCGAGTTTAATATTGCTTATGTTGGATTTTTTTAGTGACTACGCCTAGTAAGTTGTGCCTCTTTAGCCCGTGAAAGATGGAGAAAAATAGGGAGACTTTTTCCACAGTCAGAACTTCTAAACAAATGGGTTTAACATAAGTATATTAAATATCTGACAGTCCCCTTGTTTGATTAAAATGATGAATTTTCCATACAGTCAGTAAGCTATTCAAAAATTCTTTTATATTTCAGTTGGTGGTTAGGTTTAGTATTCTGACTATGGCTTAATCCGATATTTGGAAGCTAGTTTGGCAGGCGTCGCGGCTTAACCCGTATGACAAGATCCTGCTTTTATTGGTAACAAAATCTCGACCCTGCCAAATGAACATAGAGTACTTGAATCCTGTAAAAAAGAGATTGATAATCTCTTACAAAAGGGTCTTATAAAACCTATAAAGTCCCCTTGGTCGTGCATGGCATTCTATGTTAATAATGCTGCTAAAAAAGAACGTGGTATGCCAAGTCTTGTAATTAATTATAAACCTCTTAATAAAGTTCTGAAATGGATTAGGTATCTCATACCTAATAAAATGAAATTGTTATCTAGATTATATAATGCTAATATATTTTTAAAATTTTATTTAAAATTTGGTTATTGACAAATTCAGATTTCTCAAGGGCACACATATAGAACTGCTTTTAATGTTCCTTTTGGACAATATGAGTGGAATGTGATGCCATTTGGTCTGAAAAATACTCCTTCTGAATTTCAAAAAATCATGAATGATATATTTAATTCGTATATGGATTTTATAATTGTGTATATTGATGACATTCTTGTATTTTCAAAAACATTAGAATTGCATTTTAAACATCTAAATATATTC
>NW_025848729.1:226535-234434 GCF_002878395.1 Capsicum annuum
GAATATATTTAGATGTTTAAAATGCAATTCTAATGTTTTTGAAAATAAAAGAATGTCATCAATATACACAATTATAAAATCCATATGCGAATTAAATATATCATTCATGATTTTTTGAAATTCAGAAGGAGTATTTTTCAGACCAAATGGCATCACATTCTGTAGGCTAAGAATATGCTTCCTGGCATTGACAACCTAGGTAGACAACTACCAAAAGGGAGGGAAGATGTTGTATATACTCTTATGCTCACCATTATTCAACAATTTGGGGGTATATTTACCAACCAACATGAAAATACCTGTACCCTCTTAAATGGCCTTACATGTAAACATTTAGGAGAATTCAGATGGTATAAAGATACTTTCATTAGTAGAGTTATGGATCTACCTGAATCTAGTCTAGAACATTGGAAGGCTAGATTCATAAATGGACTTCTACGTCTTTTTGCAGAAAGGGTTAAAAAATATATTAAGGGACAATATGGTGCAATCCCTTGGACAGAATTTATTTATAGTCAGCTTATTGCAACCTGTACTCAAGAAGGTCTCAATCTTTGTAATGAGTTTAAATTGTCTAGACAAATTAAGATGGATAGTCTTAAAGAAAAAACTCAATTAGTTAATTTTTATGGACAATTTGGTATGGAAAATCCTAGTTCTACTTCTAAGAAAAAGAGCCATAGATATGTTGTTGTTAGAACTAATGACCCTGATAAGCCCTATAGGATAAAAAAAAAATTTAGACATAGATCCAAAGAAGAGCGTGAAGATAGAAAAACCCATCATAAGTATACTAGATTTACAAAAAATAGGTCTAAGAGAGACTTATCAAAAATTAAGTATTACAATTGTGGTCAATTATGCCATATTGCTCCAAATTGTAAAGTTCAAAAAATCAAGTCCTTAGGACTTTCTGATGAGATTCATGACAAGGTTTATGGATTGTTATATACTTCAGGTTTTGAATCTAATTATGATTGTGAATCTGCTTCTGAATTATTTGATCTAACTAATAATGAAAATCATGCCGAAGAAAAACCCTATTCTAATGTTTTCACTAATTGTAATAATAATGCTTACGATTGTGATAATATTTTCTACAAATTGCAATCCTAGTTTGAAGATTTAGATTTAAATATTCAAACTATCACTGCTGATAGAGCTTTAGAGTTATTAAAAGAAGTCACTGATCAAAAACTGCAACAAATAATTATTGATCTTACTTCTTCCCAAACCGGTACTTTAAAAGATGTTGACAATAAACATGTTAAGAAAAATACTGATTTTATTATTGATATTATGCCTAACTCACTAACTGAAGTTAATAGACGTCTTGCCATTAGTCAAACACCCAGTAAAGACACGTCTTTCAATGATTTGAAAATAGAAGTTGAAAATTTTAAAAAAGAAATTGTTCATTTGAAACAAAATCAAATGATTTCTAATCAAAGATTTCAAATATTGAAAAGGACATTTCTCAAAATGATATTTCCTCTAGATCCAAAGGGAAAGAAAAAATTGTGAAAATTTTTGAAAATGATATTATTTGTAATCTTGATGTAGCTAATGATTATTTTTTGGGTATGATGCAAATAGTTAGGGCCCATAAATGATATATAAACTGCACTATTTTGATTGATAATGAATTTTCTATAACTAATGTGGCTATGATTGATACTGGTGCGGATGTTAGTTGAATTCAGGAAGGACTAATTCCAACAAAATATTTTCAAAAAACCACGCATATAGTTAAATTAACATCTAGTCATTCTCTTGATATTAATTATAAGTTACCTCATGCACATATTTGTAGAAATAAGATTTGCATTCCTTATTTCTTTTTCTTAATAAAAAATCAGTTATATCCTCATATTACTTTAGGAACCGCTTTTATAAATGTTATTTATCCTTATACATATATTGATGCGAATGGTTTCAAGGCTACTTACAAAAACCAAGAAATCTCCTATCCTTTTGTTACCGTTCCAGTAACAAGGGACATAAATGATTTAATTGATATGAAGCATCGACAGGTAAATTTCTTACAGCTTGAAATGATGAGTATGAATATTCATAATACTATGAATTCTGTAAAAAATTGGGAAAAAATAAAACTGCTTTCTAATCAATTGATGGTTGATATTTGTGCTGAACATCCTAATTCTTTTTGGAATCGCAAAGAGCATATTGTTACTCTTCAATATGAAGATGCTTTTAGTGAAGATAAAATCCCAACAAAAATCTTGACCCGGCCAAATGAATACAGAGTTAGTTGAATTCTGTAAAAAAGAGATTGATAATCTCTTACAAAAGGGTCTTATAAAACCTTCAAAACCCCCTTGGTCGTTCACGACATTCTATGTTAATTATGCTACTGAAAAAGAACGTGGTATGCCAAGTCTTGTAATTAATTATAAACCTCTTAATAAAGTTTTGAAATGGATTAGGTATCCCATACCTAATAAAAAGGATTTGTTATCTAGATTATATAATGCTAATATATTTTTAAAATTTGATTAAAAATCTAGTTATTGGCAAATTCAGATTTCTCAAGAGCACACATATAGAATTGCTTTTAATGTTCCTTTTAGACAATATGAGTGGAATGTGATGCCATTTGGTCTGAAATGCTCCTTCTGTATTTCAAAAAATCATGAATGATATATTTAAGCCATAAATGGATTTTATAATTGTGTATATTGATGACATTCTTGTATTTTCAAAAACATTAGAATTGCATTTTAAACATCTGAATATATTCAAGAAAATTGTGTTACAAAATGGTTTGGTCATCTCTAAACCAAAAATGTGCTTATTTTAAACTGATATTTGATTTTTAGGACACAATATTTGTCACGGCATAATCGAACCCATACAGAGGGCTTTGGACTTTTCTAAAAAATTTCCTGATTTTATAACTGATAAAACGCAATTGCAAAGGTTCTTAGGCAGCCTTAATTACATTCCTCTTTTTTATCTGAATTTGTCTCGTTATTTAGCCCCTTTATATGATAGGCTAAAAAAGGATTACAAAGGTCCTTGGACTAATTCTCACACTAATCTGGTAAAAATGATTAAAAAACGTGTCTAGTCTTTACCTTGTTTAACCTTAGCTAATCCTTCTTGGTTTAAGATAGTTGAGACTAATGCTTCTAATGTTGATTAAGGTGGAATGCTTAAAAAAATGAATCCCCATAATCATATTGAAAGCCTCATTAGGTTTCATTCTGGAAAATGGTCTGAAAGTCAGAAAAATACGCCACATAGGCTCATGAAATGTTGACTATTGTTAAATGTGTTTTAAAATTCCAAGATGATTTATATAATCAAAAGTTTATAGTTAGGACTGATGCTCAATCAGTTAAATATATGTTTGATAAAGATTTTAAACATGATGCTTCCAAGTTAATCTTGGCAAGGTGGCAAGCCCAATTAGCCTCTTTTGATTTTGAAATACAATACAAGAAAGAGAGTGAAAATTCTTTACCTGATTTTTTGTCTAGAGAATATTTAAATAATTAAATAAATTTTTATACATACTTCCTTTCTGAAAAACTAATAATTATGATTATCAAATGCATTCGTCTAAATAAAAATATTCTTCTATCATATCATCCAATGCATTCGTCTAAATAAAAATATTCATTTATTATATCATCCATGATATGATAGAAGAAGATTTATTTCTTTCCAATTTTCCAGATATCTGCGATGAAATTGATTGGTATGATATTGATTTATATGACTAATTTTCTATGCAGTATGGCTACAGATCCGCCCTGGCAAATAGCAAGAGGTATAGGCAGAAGAAGCTGCCACGGAGGAAGATACTCCTCCCCAGAGGGAGATACTCCCCATCATCATCATCATATACTTCGTCTTCATCTAATTTTTTGGTATTACAAAGAGGAAATATGAGCCTGATAAATGCAAGGATCCCACATACTGCAAAATCTTCTTTAAAAGATGGAAAAATTTAGAATATAAGCACCTCGATCCATCTAGAATATATTCCGGAGGATCATCCTTTATATGAGCAACTACAATCTTTTATATGTACAAATCAAGTTGAATCGTTTGCTTCAGTTACTAAAGAAAACTCTGCAAAAAGGCAACAATATGAAAAACTTGAAAATCGAGAGAAAATAGTTCTTATAGAAAATTTTCAAATATGTAAACTAAATTATCCTTGGAAACTCCTCCAAAAACATTTACTAGCTAACATTTATTTTGCAAGTGAATCCTATAAGACAAGAGCATTCTATGAATCAATACTATTATCCACCGGAAGTATTGAATTGGAACATCACCAAATAGGTGAGTCAACCCCAGATGTTCATGGATACTCCAAGATTGTTATTAAAAACTCATTTCAATAGAAGACTGGGGAACAAATTCCATGTCAGAAAAGGCCATGATGATAGAAGGATAAAAAATTTCCTTTACATATTCGGACTATATTAAGGCCTTTACTCATACTTTATATTACAACAATATTAAACATAAGCATACTTTGTTTTTAAAAGTCTATTATAAAGTTTTTTAAGATCCAATTCCAAATTGGTTTATTCAGTTGTGGTCATATCATGGCCCTACAATTAAAATTCTACCAAAAAAATACCTGTATCTCTACAAAAAAATGGATAAATGTATCCCCGTTCTTAACGGATTTATACCTTTCAGACCATGTCTGCAATTTGGATAAAATTGACCAAATGTATTTCATAGAATTCTCCATTCCATGGATACATAAATGGGGTGTTGAATTTGGTTACACTAAAGAACAAATACCTGGACTCTATAGGGTATTCTACAATAATTTTTGGAAAAAACTGACTTGAAAAGATCCCCGTACTAAATTACCACATCGATGAGAATTGATCTAATCCATTAATAGAAAAATCCTCGAATAATCTACCACTCCTCAAAAGAAAATTATTAAAGATAAAAATATCAGTTATATTTCTAGAAGAATCTTTGTACATGAAGGAGATAAGATGGAAATAAATCAGCAATATTTAGAAGAAGTTCGAAGAAATTTAATGAAAATTGTTGAACAATAATCGGATACTTCTATGAAAAGTGTTACAAGTGGCAAAGCAGCGGAAACTGAAGATATTTAAGATTCCCAGCCACTTCATCTAGAAAATATTCTTGACGAAGGAGAAATCAAAAAATCAGAGGCATTACTCTACCAGCTAAAAAGAAAAGACAAAATCTGACCAGAACTTCTGCTAAAACATTAGATGCTTTCACTATGTTTATCTTATATGTATAGGACCCATATGTGGGACCATTCTACTATTTAAATAGTAAAAATACTATGCGCCGGATGTAGGACCCATAATACAATGCATAGATGTTTTTTTATATATATAGTTGCCTCATTTGTTAAAGAGGCATAATTTAGAAATTTTAGCTTCTCTCTTTCTGTCTCTAAGCTTGAACTTCCCCTTCTTTCTTCTTTATAATTACTTTAAGGTTTGAATAAAAGGTTGATATCCGTCGAATAACAACTATTCCAGCCTTGCATCCGGTCACTTAGAAAGTATTTATTTCTTCTTCTTCTGACATACTTTTAATACTTCTTCTTCCTTTCCAGCTGTGACTATGTCTGGATAAAAACCTTCCATACCTATGCCAGAGATCTAACTTCTCTTACTTAGTAACTATGAAAGATACAGACTCTATCAAAATATGAAGAAATTTTTCTATAGTTTCTTGACTTGTTTTCAAAATGGTGGTACAGTCGAGTTTAATATTGCTTGTGTTGGCTTTGTCTTAGTGACTACGTCTAGTAAGTTGTGCCTCTTTAGCCCGTGAAAGATGGAGAAAAATAGGGCGACTTTTTGCACAGTCAGAACTTCTAGACAAAAGGGTTCAACATAAGTATATTAAATAACTGACAGGACCTTTGTTTGGGTAAAAAGATTAATTCTTCCATATAGTCGGTAAGCTATTCAAAAATTCTTTTATATTTCGACTGGTGTTTTGATTCGGTATTCTTACTATGGCTTAATCCGATATTTGGAAGCTATTTTGGCAAGCGTCGCGGCTTACCCCGCCTGACAAGATCCTGCTTTTATTGGTATTAGAGCCTAGGAACTTTCATAGTAATTATGCAATAGATTTGAAGTCTATGGCATAGGTATGAAGTTTTAATTCAATAGATATAGGAGAAGTTAGTATGAAAAGTACTAAAATTGAAGACGTAGATTTACCTCAAATATTGATTTATTAAATAAATGGACTATTCCAAAAGTTGATATATAAACCATTTATGAATATGGCTTTCTTGATAAATTTAAATATAAGCAGATAATAAAAAACACTAAACAATCTATTGCTTTGAATGCAGACAAACAAACAATAAAATTACTGAATAAAAAAGATATTGATATATTTAAAAATCAGTATAATTTTATGCATATTGTTTTAGTGCAAATTGCTTTTAAACCTTTAACCTTGAAAGGCCTTCCAAAAACATTTCTAGCTGCACTACGTGATGCTAGAAATCTAAATTTCAGACAGTCTTTAATGGGATCTATTGAATCTACTCTGGCTTATGGCCCTGTGTATTTTAACACCCTGTCAAATTCATAATTATCTTTGACTGATACGAATATTCTTGATGCTTTAACTTTAAATGTAAAATCCCATGGTTATAATTATGTGCCTGGATCTGAACTAATCTGTTTATCCTATCACATTTATTATCGTTTGTTAGCTACAATAAATACTCGATATAAATTGATTGATGATGCCTCTGATTATACTATGCTAATTGAAACAAATTTTGCAAAATCCAAGGTCAGTACAGGGAGACCTATAAGATGGGATGAGATCAATTTCCCAAAAACATTGATTTTGAACTCAGTTATTTCTCAAAACAACTTGCGGAAGATGTGACAAACTCTGAGTTAACTCATGTTACTCAAAATTCTGACGGAAGAATCTGTCTTCAATTTGATGATAATTATACCATTTATAATAGAAATTTTTTTTCTATACCTAGATTGTTTCCTTTTATTTATCATATCTCTCCAGTTGAACCAATATATCGCCCAGTTAGAAACTGTGTTGTATCATTACATACTTTAAGTTCTGTAGATTTGCATAATCCTAAAGGACCACAAGCTAACCCATTACTAGTACCTACTGCAATAACTGAATAATAGTACTGTAATATGCAAAAATTAGGTGAAAACTTGTCGTAAGGTTAAATACTGAATTAAAACTGACTAAGGTATAACAATACAATCATGTCCTTAAACTATGAGGACTCACTACTAACTCTGACTGCTGAAAATCTATAATTTCTAGGGATGATCGAGAGCCCGTACATCTGAACCTATGATATAAGACATCATAGCTCAAGAGAAAAGTATGCATCAGTACTTTGAATGTACTGGTATGCTAAGTGAGGTAGGCTTAAATGAATGGGTTCATATGCATGAACAATACTGACTAAATGGCATGAGTATAACTGGATGAGAGTACATGCATGAATACATAAACTGTAACTGAGATCATGATAACACTAAATACTAAGTCTGAATACTGATTAACTAATATCTAAGTATACTGATACTGAATTACTGATATCTGAGTTTACTAATATTGTGTAGCTGATAACTGAGTGAATATATCTGACAGTCTTAGTCTTGTGGAACTATGCTGAGTTCCGTACTGAACTATGTGACTGTATTTAACATTCCTAAATCTGTAGAACTTAACTGAGTTTTATTCTGAGACTAGAACTAAAACTAAAACTGTGGAAGGTAATTATCTAACCGACATACCCCTTTCTGAATAGATTGGTTTCCAACCTATCACCCCAATTGGAAGGGTATCAATACCGTGCCACGGGTAAATACAAGCTATGAGTTAACCCTCTTT
>NW_025848729.1:237434-293560 GCF_002878395.1 Capsicum annuum
TCAATACCGTGCCACGGGTAAATACAAGCTATGAGTTAACCCTCTTTGACAAGATGCTCTTTCATCAACCGTCGCTGGCAGGAAAACTCAAATAAGATGTATCAACCCTCATAATATCTGGCAGGAAAATATCTCAACCTACACTGGCTATATAGTTCTGTAACGCAGGGATTGCTACTAAGGGTCAAACCCTTTGCTAGCAGTAATGCCCCCATCCCTGGGCTAGCTCGATTTTGAATCCTACTCCCGACTGAATAGACATTGAACTGATTTTCCTAGCTCATATGGCTTAAGTTCTGTTAACTGACAAAATACTACTGAATTCTGTTAATTGACTGAGTTTACTAAGGTCTGAACTGAATACCAAACTAGACTGGACATAATACTGAGTCTACTGAGTTTTCCTGAGTTTTGTAACTGAATGAGAGTACTACTAATCGTAACGTGACTGAATTTTACTAATTGAGGCTTTACTGAGGTTATTCTATAACCGACACTATCTCTAGGTAAACAGCTAAATTATCAGATATTAAATACCCCTAGAACTCTATAACATGAATAGTAAAGCATCACATGATCTTGCATAGCATAAAAATGCACACTTGTTTATAATGTATCTATAGAGGCATTTTAGCAAACACTTGCAGGGCATAGTATATGCACATAATACTAAACAACATGTGAGCATCATGATTCAATTCTAATTTCATAATTTTAATGGTTTAATCATAGATTAACATGAATCTACACACATAATAATCAATTCCACATGAAACGTGTTATAAATCATGAAATAGGAACGTAATTCAAATAATAATCATGAATACACATAAATTCCAATTATGGAAATCATGAAATCAAACTAATTAAGGTTTAAAAGAGTTTCTTGGACTCCAAGGGTGGAAGGAACCCTTGGAAGAACACTTCACATGTCTTGGTTGCTAAATTCTTGAAGATTAATGCTAGAATCTTGAGCTTTGAATTTGAATTCAATCACGTAGGGTTTTTTTCCTAGAGAGATTTCTGAAATAATGAGTGTATGTTACAATTAAAAGATTAAATTTTGTGTTTTGGGGGGATGAAGGATGTGGGAAAAGACCTAAATACCCCTAAGGATGTGGCTTTTTAATGACTAAAAATTAAACTATCGATATGCAGCCCGACGTGCTGCATCGTTGGCATCGACGCGATGGCTAACGTGCCACGTCAAGTCCGCATTGGTTCACTAAAATTTGCATTGAGCTAAGGGAAATATTATCTATTGATGCGATGGACGACGCGACACGTCGAGATCGCATCGACTCACTATTTTACTCACTTGAACATGGTCTAAATGAGATCCAAAAAATCCAAAACCCATCCGGGAACACCTACTGACATTCTTGATCATGAATCTATCTAAAGATCAATAGTTTAAGGTCATAAGAGTTGTGAAATAGAGTTACCAACTTACAAAGGCCAAAATAATACTAAGTCTGAATACTTAGCTAGAATTTTCTAAGTCTGGGACCCCTTGAAAGCTTAAAAGACTGAGTTGAGCTTAGAATTTTGCGGGGTCTTACAATATCTTCCCCTTGGGAACATTCATCCTCAAATGAGACTGACTAAACTAAGAATACTAATAGTCTGGATTTAGACACTGGACATGCATAACTGAAGCATGATTTCATGACAGAAATTACTGATATACTGAATTATCATATTAAACATGCATGTCTGATGCATAAGTACATAGCTGAACATGATTCATGAATGCATAACTATAATTACTGATAAGCTGAGCTTATATACTGGACATGAATGTTGGATGCATGAGTACATGACTAAACTGATTCATGAATGCATGATTGAGTATGCAACGTTAATTGATACCAAGTTGGTAGCTATATTTGAACATGAGACTGAGTAAATTCAAAGGAAATCTATTACCTTGGGCTGAATCTAAGCTTGCGGAGAAGAGGTGAGGATACTTGATCTTCATGTCTGCTCTTTCTTCCCAAGTAGCTCCCTCAATAGATTGATTTTCCTAAAGTACTTTGACTAGAGGGACTTCTTTGTTCCTCAGTTTGCGAATCTAAAAATCAAGGATTTCGATGGGAGTCTCTTCATAAGAGAGGTTTTTCGGAATAGCTATTCCCCCTAGTTTTAAAGGTACAGATACCCGAAGAACATTTACTGGTCACCAGTATGAAGGTTTCAAAACTAGGGGAATATCTTCCTTTCAAGATGATAAAAGACTAGAGCATGGTGATTCTTTCCCAGAAGCACTCTTGAAAGCTATTGAAGAGTCTCAAGTTTCCTTCATTGTTTTCTCAAAAAATCATGCTATATCGAGGTGGTGCTTGAATTAACTAGTGAAGATCATGGAATGCAAGGATAAAAATGGACAATAAGTCATACCTAATTTCTATGATGTGGATCCATCACATGTTTGAAACCAAAGGGAGAGCTTTACAGAAGCATTTGACAAACACAATCGAGGTATAAGATATTGGAAAAATTACTACAATATTGATATGGACATGAAATTAATAATAGTATTAAAATAGTCACAAATACTATGTCGTGAAAAGCCACTGCCTTGAAAGAGATTTTGGCCCTACATCGGTGCAAATCTTTCTAGTCGGTCGCTCTCCAACCACAGCTACTTCCAAACATATGCACTCGCGGTTGGAAGTTTGGAGGTTGCCTAAACCAATTGCATAAAATAATTCAAGAAGAGGAAAGGAGAAAGACTCTTTTTCTTTTCCTTCCTATTTGTTGTATATTTTCTCTTCTCTGTAGGTGCTATTTTAATATTGAAATTGACAAAGACGAGTGAACTTTGAAGAAATTAATGGTAAGAATTAATGGCATTAAAAAGCCATTACTACAGGTTATAGAATTTACATTTTGAAGAATGTATGTTCATCTTC
The DNA here is from genome assembly GCF_002878395.1 of Capsicum annuum. Lineage (NCBI taxonomy): Eukaryota > Viridiplantae > Streptophyta > Magnoliopsida > Solanales > Solanaceae > Capsicum > Capsicum annuum. The sequence continues at coordinate 240,350 of NW_025848729.1, forward strand.
TATGTAACATAGAAGTATGTGTTCCACTACTATGAAACTTATGTAATTTTCTTTTTTATTCTTTGTATTATATTAATGACTTATGAATAGTATTGATGTTACAATCCCCCACTAATGTAAAAATAAAAAATAAGAATAAATTTTGGGTAAAAGAAAGGAATATGTACTTAAGTTTCAATATCTTTCGATTTGAATTGACACGTAGTGATATTAGGCAACAACAAATATCTAAAAAGTGAAGTACTTTTGAACTAGATGGACATAAATTAAGATCCTCACAACACATACCATATCCTTGATTTTAAGCAACCTCTGTGATACTACAAAGTATTTTTATGGTTATGCACACAAACTTTGGGTCTCATGAGTGCTCTGAAAAGATAACCTAAGTCTTTCATAAAAAGGTGATCAACCTTTTACACTCACGTAGGTGATCCATCAAGTCTATCTCATAGACCACCTTAAGGTTATGGATCATTAAGAGAAAAAATAAGCTTAAACTTATAATACACTACCTCACGCCATAGGGATAGGATATGTAGTGTTTATTGAAGGACTATATGGCTTCTTTGACCACAAATGGGTATCCACCATATTACCTCAATCCATTGGCTCTAGACCCATCCCCCTCGATGATTCAAGGACTATTTTTCTTGTCAAACCCTTGGTTATAGGATCTGCCAAATTTCTTTTACACCTTACATATTCCAAGGAAATAACACCATGTTTTAATAATTGTTTAACTGCACCATGTTTGATACAAATATGTCTCTTTTTATCATTGTATACACTATTTTTAGCAATCCCAATTACTGCCTATAAGTCACAATGTAAAGATATTGGTGACACTTATCTTCCCCATAAAGGTAGATCTACCAAAAGGTTTCTCAGCTACTCAGCTTCTTTCCCTACCAACTCGAGAGTAATGAATTTATATTTTATGGTAGAACGTGCTATCTAAGTCTGCTTTGAAGGCTTCCATGAAATAGCACTTGCACCCAAACTAAACACATAGCCATTGGTAGAGTTAACTTTATCATTGTCAATCACCCAGTTTGTATCACAAAAACCTTCTAAAATGGCAAAAAATTTATTAAAATGGAAACAACAATCCATACTACCTCTCAGATACCTTAACAAACGATGAAAAGTATTCCAGTGTTTACTACTGGGATTATATGTATATCTACTCAATCTACTATCAGCATAAGCTATATCAGGCCAAGTATAGTTCATGAGAAACATTACAGTCCCAATTATTTTAGCATATTCAGTTTGAGAAACACTAGAATCTCTATTCTTTTTCAAGTGTATGCTAGGATCATAAGGAGCTCTCACTGAAACTACATCAAAACAATCAAATCTTTTGAACATCTTTTTAATATAATGATACTGACACAAAGATAATTCCATTAACAGTTCTTTTGATTTTTATCCCTAAAATCACATCAGCTTCTCCAAGGTCTTTCATTTTAAATTTAGAAAATAAAAATTTCTTAGTCTAATTTACAACATTCAAATTAGGGCCAAAGATTAACATGTCATCCATATATAAACATATAATCACACAATTTGATCCTCTCATTTTAGAATAAACATAGGTATCAGATGAATTTACAACAAAGTCATTATTCATTAATATGAAATTAATTTTTTATACCACTGCTTAGGTGCCTGCTTAAGTCTACATAAGGACTTTTTCAATTTGCATACTTTATTCTCTTCTTCTAATCACCACTTAAAAATGCATTTTTGACATCCATTGGTGTACAACTAAATTATGAATAGCGGCTAGAGCAATAAGAGTCCTAATGATTGCTATTTTAGTCGTGGGAGAATAAGTATCAAAATAATCAGCACCTTTCTTTTGGTCAAATCCCTTAATCACAAGTCTAGCCTTATATTTATCAATTGTACCATCAGTCCTCAATTTATTCTTAAATATCCACTTGCTATTTATAGGTTTACAACCTTAAGGAAAATCATACAAGTCCCATGTGTGATTAGAGACTATAAAGTCTAATTCACTTTTAATAGCCTCTTTCCAAAATATTGCATCTATTGAATTCATTTCTTCATCATAAGTTTTGAGGTCATATTATATTAAGTAGATAGACACTAATTCATCATTTCAAATATCAATATCAAAACCCTCAATAAAGAAGGTAGTGATAAAATCAAGACCAAAACTAATCTCAATTCTACATCTTTTACTCCTTATAAGTTTATTTTCATGCTCATTAGCAATATCATCAGAATCAGGCATAATATGAGAGTTAACAGACATAGATACAGAAGTATTATTTTGCACATCACTAGGCACATCATTTTTCAAAGGAAAAACATGCTCAAAAAATTTCGTATCTCTAGATTTACAAATAGAATAATCATTTAATGACCTAAATCTATATGCAGCACTATTTTGAGCATAACCAATAAAAACAGTACCAAAGGTCTTAGAACCTACATTTACTCATTTAAAATCAGGTAGACCAACGTTAGCCAAACACCCCACACTTTTAAAAATTTCAAGTTAGGAGCAAATCCTTTCCACAATTCATATGAGTAGAATTAGAAATATTTTCATTATTGGAAATCTCTTGATCAATGTTCAGTACAACTAAACCCTCACAAAGGTATCGCTTCCCAATAAAGTTTCCTCCACAAGAAATATTTATTTTATTAGCTTCAAAAATAAGTTTAAGGCTTACTTTGTTGAGAAGTGCTCAAGAAACTAAGTTTCTATGGATCGAGGGAACATATAGAACATTGTTCAAGGATAATATTTTTCCAGAAGTTAATTTAAATAAAAAATTTCATTTACCCAAAACTCCAGCAATAGTGGAGTTACCTATGTAGACACACACGTCATTGATGGATTCTTCAATGTCATGGAATAATTCTTTGTTGGTGCAATAATGCCTTAAAGTCCCTGTGTCCAACACCCACTCAGTCTTGTTCGACACTTGGTTCGTCTCGACCACTACTGCTGCAATCACTTCATCAACCTCATTAATATGAACTTGAACATCATTTTATCCTTCCTATTTTGTTGCAAACTATCCCATATTTCTTTAGCAGATTTGTAAGTAACAAATAAATCAAATAAAGTATTAGTCATATGACTCAATAAATGCCCTCTAGCATTTATGTTATTATTTTTAACCTTCTTTTTAGAAAATTGATCAAAACTCATAAAGTGTTAGAACCAGTAATAATATCAGAACCATCATTAAATAATATATAATCAACTTCTAATTTTTCTAAGAAAATCAAAAGTTTTTGTGACTAACTCTTAAAATTAGTTCCATCTAATGGCTCAAGTTTTGACAAATCAGAAAAAGTTTTGTTCAAAAAAATAATTATTTATCAATATTGTAAGGAAGGAAATCACATTCAAATTGTTAGAAAAATTACTACAATATTTATATGAACATGAAATTAATAATAGTATTAAAATAGTCACAAATACTGTGTCATGGCAAGCCACTGCCTTGAAAGCGATTTTGGCCCGACTCTGGTGCAAATAGTTCTAGACAGTAACTCCCCAAGGTTCCATAGATAATTTCAAACACTTAAACTCATGTATGGAAGTTTGGAGGTTTCCTAAACTAATTTTCCAAAATAATTCAAGAAGAGGAAAGGAGGAAGACTCTTTTTCTTTTCCTTTCTATTTATTGTATATTTTCTTTCTTGGTAGGTGCTCTTTATATAGTGTATTGAAATTGACAAAGATGGGTGAACTTTGAAGAAATTAATGGTGATATTTATGGCAATAAAAAACCATTACTACAGGTTATAGAATTTACATTTTGAAGAATGTATGTTCATCTTCTCTGTGACATAGGAGTATATGTTCCACTCCTATGAAACCTATGCAATTTTATTTTTTATTCTTTTCATTACATTAATGACTTATGGATAGTATTGATGTTACATAAGGATGATATTGAGGTAATGAAAAAGGTACAAAAATGGAGGACTGTCCTAACTGTTGCCACAAATCTAAAAGGATATGATATCCGTGATGGGCAAGTTAGAACCACATAAGGAAAAAGGCTTAAATATTTCATCGAACTTTGAGGCTCATCTATGCCATCCATTTAAAGTTTGACTCAATCATTTCATTTCCAATACAAAAAAGGCTCATTTTTAACAGTCTAATTTAGTAGTTTTTGGGAAAACCATTTTGTACACGTGATCAACAATGATTCGTCCATGTCATTGATTAAATGAGCCAAAAAATATTAAGAAAAAAGTCTCAATTATGAAATTGAACTATCAAAATGAATCATTTATACCATCAGTAAAAGTTTAGCTCATTTGTGTCATCGTCGTTATAATACTAGCCCATCAATGCAATTACTTTTAACAGTTGATTTTCAAAAACAGCTTTGCCACATGGCCTTTTATTAGAGGTACATGTCATTAATTAAAATAAATCAATATTAATTTTAAAATATCTTATGCTCATTAATAAAAATTGATTAATTTAACATAACCCGACCCACACCCATTAAAATATTTTTTCTACAACAACTATTTTTCTGATGAGAAAATGGTGATTAGTGTATATCCTTTGACCATTTCTTGTTGATTCTAAATAATTATAAATGTTATGCTTAACAGAACCTCAAAGGTTTTATCGTACAATAACTTTTTTTTATTCTACAGTAACTGATTAGTTGTAATTCAGTGACCTTAATATAAACTCTGAAGTTGGAAGAACAGAAGTCAATGAACGATTAGGGGGAGAAAGAAAAAGGAGGCGTGCCAATAGAACTTCTCCCTTATCCCATCATGAATTAGGGGAGCATACATTGTTGAAAATCATTTCCAAAAAATGGCTAAAAAGAAGTCTGCTATTCCAACTATTTCGCCATTTTTAGGTATAACTTATTTCATCGCTATGGTATAAAAGGTAGGACAAACAATTCCAATACTAATTAATTTCAGATATTTTAAAATTAATATAGATTTATTTTAATTAATGATGTAGACATAAATAAAAGGACACGCGATAAAACTATTTTTGAAAATCCAACATTAAAAAGTAATCGCATGGATGAGCTGATTTTGTGATGGTGATGACACGAATGAGTCAAACTTTTAACTGATGGCATAAATGATCCATTTCTGATAGTTCAATGGCATATTTGAGTTTTTTCTCTTATTTTAATTAATGACATGGACCTCTAATAAAAGTTCACGTGGCAAAGCTATTTTTTAAAACCAACTATTAAAAAATAATGGTATGGATGAGCTAGTTTTGTAATGGCGATGGCATGAATGAGCCAAACTTTTAACTGATGGCATAAATAAGTCATTTCTGATAGTTCAATGGCATATTTGAGCCTTTTTCCAATACATAATTGCTTTTAGTAAAAAAATAAATGGAATAATTTCCTTCAAATTTGGATGCTTTTATGAAGTCTAGACATATAGAACAAACTATGTCTACCTCCAAAATGAGTTTAGAAAAATCAACTCTCAATAAATTTGTCATAGTTACCAAATCAAAAAGTGAAAACCAAATCAATGTATCTTTGAGCTAATAAAACTGCATGCACAGTCTAATTTCATTGACTATCATTTAGACGTACCAAATATTTTTATATTTTTTTTGAAAAAAATGCAAAAAGAATGATGGTAGATTGTATATGTTTCTATTAGTAAGAAGGCAGAGTCCTGGCAAGTTAGTTAGAAAGAATACATATTAATCCTCTAAACTATTCAAGTTTTGCAACTTTTGTACTTCAACTATAGACTGCTGCTATTACCGTAAACTACGATGTTTCCTATATGATTAATACACTCCTGAACATTAAAATTTTTGAAATACTTACTAATACTTGACTTTTTCACATTTTCCACAATTGATCTTCTTATTTATGTAGCATTGAATCAGAGAATATTCTATTGTCGACCACATCTCTTCCAAAATATGCAAGAGTGCTTATTATTTATCTTCTTTGCAAGATATTGTGGGAATAAATGCTCATTTAGAGAAAATAAAATCCATGCTTCAGATAGAAATCAATGATGTTTGGATTGTAGGGATCTGGGGAAAAGGTAGAGTTGATAAAACAATAATAGCAAAAGCCATTGTTGATACTCTATCTTATCAATTTAAAGATGCTTGTTTTCTTATGGATGTTAAAGAAAATGCAAAGAAGAGTCAATTGCATTCTTTGCAAAATATCCTTCTCTCTGAACTGTTAAGGAAAAAAGATGATTACGTCAAAAATAAGTATGATTGGAAGTGCATGATTCTGAGCAGGCTTTGTTCTATGAAGGTTCTAACTGTTCTTGATGAGATAGATCATAGTGATCATTTGGAGTATTTGGAAGATGATCTTGGCTATTTTGGTGATGGAATAAGATTTGTTGTAACAACTAGAAATACAGATATGATAAAGAATGATGATGAAATATATGAAGTGTCTACACTACCTGATCATGGAGTTATGCAATTGTTGAATCGATATGCTTTTAGAAAAAAAATTCTAGATGAATGTTTTATGAAGTTCTCGCTGGAGGTAGTAAATCATGATAAAGGCCTTCCTTTATCCCTCAAGGTGTGGGGTTCTTTGTTGTGTAATAAAAGCCCAACTTAGTGGGCAAACACCATAATCAAAATAAAGAAAAATTCTAGTTTAGAAATTGTTTAAAACCTAAAAATAAGTTATTATGGGCTAGAGCCTGAGGATCAAAAGATATTTTTAGATATAGCATGTCTCTTATGAGGAGAAAAGAAAAAATAAGTCATTTAAATCATTGAGAGCTGTGGTTTTGAAGCAGAACATAAATTGGATGTAATAACTCAGATTTTCTAATAAGGGGTAAATAGGTAATTTCACCAATATTATTAATATTAATTAAGAGAATTAAAGTAGCAAATAAATATCCAAAATCCACTCTCTTGTTTAGTCTTTTTTCCTCGCACTCCGGTTGTAAGAAGTAAAATATTAGGGTTTGTTCTAGCTAATTCATTTTTTGCTGCAAGAGAACAAGCATCATAGAGGTTTTGTGGAGTTCAAGAATAGTTATAAAGAATTATGTAGGCCACAATTTGATTGGTAGTAACCTTTAGGTATGTATATATCAGTGCCTTGATATTGTAATTACGGATCCTTACCCTTATAATAGTTCAAAAAAAAGAAGGAAAATTTTCTAATTTTTTCTCTCATAATAGGCTAATAATTAGAAGGAGATGATTAGATAACGACAAAATTTTCATAGGGATGAATTGAAATTGAAACTATATGAAAACAGAAGGGTAATATTAAAGGACCATTATGTTATTGAAGCCATTATTTCACATAGTTGCTATATTTAATTATGTTGGAAAAATAAAATATAAAGCTTCGGTTAATTGAAAATCTAATTGTTGAAATTGTTATATTTTGAATGGTTACACAAATGAACAACTAGACTGAATACTTGAATCTAATTGGTGACTTGTTCTAAAAATTTAGACGTTATCCTCCTAAAAGGTTTTGATTATTGTAAACCAATTTTGGTGTAGTTTGAGGTGATTTAAATTTACGGGAGCATATTTGTGATATATTGAAAGGAGTGCTTCGATTGTGAATTTGGGGTAAGTGAGACTTTAAACTTTGATGCTTACTTTTCTAACCAGCTTTATAAAAAAAAATATTTTTCTGCCTAATTCATGTGTTGGGACAAGCATGTGCTTGATAGAATTAATGGTCTTTGATTAACCACAGACATGTATTTTGTTAATTATATTGAGAATCATTTGATAGTGAGTTGTGAGGTGCACGATTCCGACATTATTTTTTGACGATCAACTCAAAATCAGTCTACAAACATCATAGTCTTGTCCATTGCATCCATTTTTTTCCCATTTATTTGCTATCTTCTCAAACACACTTTTTACCATTGTTAAAAATCTTTCAAATCACTCACATACTCAAGACCTCTTTAGAAAGTACATTACCGTAACTCAGGCGACTCCAACTTTATTTCTCTATTCCATAAACCCAACGATCATTGATTAGAAGCAATATTTGTAATTTCATAATTTTGTTTGGATCTTCTTAGTCATCTATCATTCATTGACTATTTATATACGTGACATCTACCAGTAGCATAATCAATGATCAATTACAACTTAATTCTAGGATGTCTATTATAGAGTATGTTCTGGTTTCTGGTGATTTCATGAGAGAATAGGCGAAGACTCCTAGTCATTAGAAATGGAAATCTTTCACTAAGGTAACATTGCCCATTGCATCTCTCCGCAATGGCTCATACGACGACTTGGTTGCAAGCATAATGGAGAGCGGGGATTTAGATTATATGCCGAGCGACATGGTGATTAGTTATCTAATTCATTCGAGATAAAAGATGTATCTTACGATCATAAATAATGAGAGACATGTGTCCTTGTACATGATGGATGTTGGTCCTGATGGCATTAGGCCTATTTTATGGATAAATATAGGTGAGAGGCCCTTTGAAGAACTATTGAATTCATCACCACCCCACCTCGGCGCCCTATAGTCGAAGATGATTTTAATGATTATGAGAACTATGGCAATCATCCATTGAATATGGAAGATGATTCTATGGATATGAAATATGATTTATCATACTCGAAATATGTGGAAGAAGATTGTGGAACGGTATCACAACTGATTCATTCCTTCGCCGATGGAACTAATTTCTATTTTGATCAAACATTTACCAACAAGAAAGAGCTAAAAATGCTACTAGACGAAGTATAGTTGAGACAGTCTTTTGATTATATTATGGAGAAGAGTTTCACCAAATTGTTAAAGGTAAAATGAGTATCTTGTGGTTGCGGCTGGTTATTACGGGCCAAAAAGTATGAATGCTCGGACAAATTTTGCATATATAAGTATTTTGGGTTACACATGTATGGTGTTGAACACGCCATGGGTAGGCATAAGAAAATCTCATTCGAGATCATTGATTCACTATGCATAAATTATTTTCGTGATGGTAAGGGTCCAAGCATAAGAGAAATTCAAAGGAATGTGTTTAGGGAGATTCATTGCAACACAAGCTATTGGATGTGTTGGAAATAAAGTGTAATTATGAAGAAAATTGTTCATGGGACATCGGAGCACAGATATTCTTGCTTGTCAGCTTTTCCCCATATGGTCGAGTTATTGAATCCTGATTCTTCTTATTCTATCATGGTTAACAAGATGGATGGATCATTCGTGTACTACTTTTTAGCTTTCAAAGATTGCATATGGGGATATTCCCACATAAGAAAGGTAATTGTCATTGATGGCACACATTTAAAGAGACAGAATGTGGGTGTTTTGCCGAGGAACATTGCATAGGATACCAAAAATCATATCTATCCAATTGCTTTTTGTATTGTGGATAAAGAGAACGATGCTTCCTGGACCTTCTTCTTTGGGAAGTTGAAATATATAGTAGAAGATGATCCAGAGCTATCTATCATCTCCAATTGGCATATTAGCATTGTCAATGGCTTCTCCCGTGTTTACAATCGTGTGCATCATGGACTTTTCATGATGCACCTCACTAAAAATCTTTGTGTAAATCAACACTGTGGAGAGCATTTTTATCTATTCTACGCTGCGACAAAGACTTATTCTTTTAATGAGTTTAGCAAGTAATATTCTTGGTTTTGAGAAGTGGAGTAGAGTACACTTCCCGTGCAATACGTACGATATGATGACCACAAACATCACTGAGTTGCTCAACCCAGTGTTGATGGATGAACGGGAGTACCCTGTGTCATACATATTCAATTCAGTTGCTAAACAAATTGGTGAAAAGTTTAGGGATTGGCATGAATTTCTCAGCAGTTCAAACAACAAATTTGTTCCTTATGAAAAAATATACTAAGGGATAATAAGAGAGCGAGTGATTCCTTGTATGTGACTAATGTGAATGGGGATCTTGACCAATTCATTGTGTTCGGCAATAGTGTTACTGCCAAGGTCAATCTCTTGGAGAGGTGTTATTCTTGTAGGAAATATAACTTGGTGAAACTATCGTGTGAACATGCAATGGCCTCTTTGCAAGCAAAGTATGGCGATGGAGAAGGTTATGGTAATTCCATCTACGAGTACTCTTCGCCTATTTATAAAATTGAAACTTATCTCCATGCATACTCTGAAGCTATTAACATTGTCCCTGTAGAGTCCGAATGGATTGTGCTATAGGAATTGCAAGACACGAAGATTGTTCCACCCCCTGATGATCCCAAACTAGAAAGGAAGAGATTCAAATATATTAAGGGCATCGGTGAAACATACAAGTCCAAAACGAGTAATAAGTGTTTAATATGCAAGAAATATGGGCACAAAAGAACCACATGTAGCATGGCCAACAAATGTTAGATAAGCCTTTTTTTCTTTATTTGTAAAGCCACTATTTAGGGGGACCTCCATATTTTTGTAGAAATTAACATTCAGTTATTATCGACTATATACTTCATCTACGGTAGACCACATTAATATATGATATATGTTTTACTTAGTTTATTAAAGAATTATTAATAGATATATGCTTACTCATCAAAAATGTTATGTAGGTCTTTTTACCGCCATTTCACTCTAGTCGATGCATTGAACTGTCATTTCCTGTTGTCAATTAGTTAAAAGCTTCAAATAAGTCTATTCACATCAAAAACCGTTAGTATACACAAGCTAAACCTTTTTTTTCCTACATGCATCGATTGATCATTTGTTGGGAGTATAAAATGCCACCTTCTATGAGTCTATAAGTACAGTGATAATTTCTATGTAACCATTCACTTTTACCTAAACTTAAAAGTTCAAAAACCTCTTCTTCTTCACCAAAAAAACCATACCTCTAAGAAGGATACCCCTACATCCGATCAGAAGGTTTCCCCCATGGCACTATGATCTCCTTGTCCGTAGGAACGATTTTGACCGCCTCTTCCATGCGCTAGGTGAAGACTGATGTGTGAGTAAATGCTAACACATTTTATGCTTTTAGCCATGAATAATTGTGAAGTCTTAAGAAATTTTTGTCGTATTTGATTAGTTTTAATTTAATTTTGAGGTAAAAGATAAGGTGCAGGGGAACCAATAATAATGGAAGCAAAAAGGTTGAATTCTAAAGAAAATAAGAGACAAGTATGGCTGACGACATTCATGATAAGTCTTCAGCCTAGTGATAAGCTATCAAGGCCACCGTCAGACTTAACTAGAGAATGGGAGTTGAACAAGAGTTGTAACGACATTTTGTGACAAGGCGTCAGAGTTGTGATAAGGCATCAGGATCATCATCAGCCTTAGGTAGAAATTATAAAAAGGGAAGAGGAGCTGAAGACATCCATGATACGTCGTCAGACTCCTGATATGTCGTCATCCACATCGTCAACCTTAGGCGGAGCTTGTTAACAATGAAGGAAATCGGATGCCATTCCTGATAAGGCATCAGACCCTTAATAAGGTGTCAGACCCTTAATAAGGCATCATCTAATGGAGTCATCTATCCAAGAAATTTACTTAAGTTGTTATTTTATTTCCCTAATTAGACTCAAGTATAAATAGCAGCTTTTAGGGTTTTCTAATTATGATTGACATATTTTGCAATATACAGTGTGTACGATTTTTCTCTCTCTTGAGTTCCAATACGCTCTAGAACATTGTTGTTGATAGAAGATTATCGTCAATATTTTGGGAGTTTTGTATTAAGATTTAGTTCAAGTTACACTTCTTGATTTTCATCATCATTGTAAGTTAATATGCCCAACTATGAATTCAACCTGTGTACTTGTTTATTGCATCATGAGTGGCTAAACTCCATTAACCTGAATTATGGGATCTAGGGTTAGGTCTTCATAAGGTGCTACGTATTCAAGATTCAATAAGTGGTAGTATTTCTTGATAATTCTGAAGCTTTAATTAACGTCTTTTGGTTGCAAACAATAGACACACCTGCTTTGATTTGCTTGAGAAAGAAATTAAATATAGTAGGAAATGAATTATCAACAGGGACTCGGAAATACTTCATTTCATAATCAGGTGTTGTAACAAGGTTGGTTAACCTGAGGTAAAATCTAGAAAATGAATAGAAATTCCCTAAGTTCGAGAGGATTAGGAAATTAAATGCTTAAGTAGGTCAAGAGACATTTGAGCATAACATCGATAAAGATAGCTTGTTATCTTAACCACCATGAGAATCTTGACTCACCTTTAGCATCTGTCATGTACCGTAAGCCCTAGTGAACATAATTCTGGTTATTTCATAAACTCTTTGTTACAAACATCAAAATTAAAGTAAAAAAAAAAATTATTCGTGAAGCTTAAACCCCCCATTTCAGGAAACATTAAACTATCAGTGAATTAAATTGCAAATAACTTGGGTTCACACCGTATTCCTTGTGGGATTTGACCCCAACCTCATTGGGTTTTATAATTACAACGATCGCTTACACCCATTCAATAGCGTAATTTGAGCATTATCAAAAATGGCGTCATTGCTGGGGAATACAATTGTAAACTGAAAGTTTGTGTGTGCTAATTGACTGTTAGTTAAGTTTCCTAGATTTACGTTTTTTTGTTGTTTTTGTTTAATCGCAGGATCCTTGTTATTTATACCAAAAACAAGAAGTTATGAAACACTGTTATTACCAATTAATCCAGAACCACAGCTGATTGGGAGAATGGTAGAATAGCAAGAGGCTGACAGACCGGCAGCCTTAGCCAGGGCTTAGGTTAACGTACAGAACGAGGGTCAACAAATACATCATCCGAACCCTAATGATAAAGACTTGGGTGATGAGGAATTTATGAATCCTCAAAACCCAAGGTGAGCAGAGCAAATTGCTACACCTGTGCAGCAAAATTTCAATAGAAACCGTCCAGTCAGAGGAAGGTATGGTCAACAGCCTATCTAATAAGAGGTTGATGATGATGATGAAGGAATAGGCAGAGCAGGTACAATGGGTGCTATCATTCCTCCACTGTTGGCACCTGGTGCAAAATTCAGCATAACAAGTACCATGATTTAACTCTTAAATCTGAAGGGATTGTTCAGTGGCCTGCCTGGTGATGATCCGAACATGCACTTGGTGAACTTTATCACCATCTGCAAACCTTTTGATAATCCAGGAGTGAGCTAGAATGCAATCCAGTTGAGATTGTTTCCATTGTCTCTGTCTAGAGAGGCAATAATGTGGTTAAATGAGCTTACGCCTGATCCCATCACCCACTGGAGGAAGTTGAAAGAAGTGTTCCTACAATGATTTTTTCCACCCTTCAAAAGGGTATAGTAGAGAGATAAGATCATCAACTTTAGATAGCTCCCTACCAAAGCTTTGCATGAGACATGGGAGAGGTTTAAGAAGAAGCTGACATAGCGTCCGAACCACAATATGATGGACCTATACTTGATGGAGACTTTGTATAAGGATTTCAACTCTGTAACAAAGCCGATTGTAGATAATGCTGCTAGTGGTTCGTTTGTTGTTCTGTCTTTTCAAGATACCTCAGATATGCTAAATAGGATGACCAAACAGAGTTGGGCTTGGCATACCAGGGATTCTGTGGTAGCTACCCAAATGTCTTTGTTTGTATGACTACGGAGTAGCACAGAAGAGATGAGGAGCGAGACCACGACATAGCCCACCTAAAGACAAAGATGGACTTGTTGGCCAAGCACTTTCTGTCAGGCAAGGCTGAAAAGTTCAAAGCTGTGGAATCTCAGTGCACTGTGGCTACTAATGCAGATGAGGAGGCAAACTATATGAGTAATCAGGGGGGTTTTTGAGGTAGTAGCCAAGGGAATCAAGGTCGGAACTTTTATGACAATCCTGATCATAAAGACAGGGAGCAAGGAAACTAGAGAAGCAATAATGATATGAGTGGTTTATATGTTTCTCCTGGAAGTCGGGATGTTGCACCAACTAGCTCTAGCAAGATGCCATGAAGGACATGATGGAAAAATATTGAAGGGAGTTGAGGCTACCAGCTCAGGGGTAACTACTATGAAGAGTGAATTCTCTACCCTGAGTCAGTTGGTTAGTTCACACTCCACTTCTATCAAGCAATTGGAACAGCAGATGAGTCAACTTTTAGCAACACTGAACCAGAGAAAAAGTGGTACTTTACCTAGTGATACGGTTCAGAATCCATAAAATAATAGATCATGTATAGCGATTACCACTAGGAGTGGCAATATGTTACTTCGCCCATCTATGGGAAAATCTGTAGATGGTAAAGTAGTTGTTGAGGAATCTGAAGAAATTAGTCCAGTGGAGTCTGAGAAGCTGGATCATTCTGTTGATGCTTCAGATAAGGAAAAAGAGAAGGAAAAGGAAGTGGTATTGAAAACTATTCCAAGACCACCACCTCCCTTTCCTCAATGATTGAAGAAAAAAGTTGATGCAAAATTCAGTAAATTCATGGCAATGCTCAAGCAACTGACAATAAATGTGCCTCTAGTTGAAGCACTTGAGCAAATGTCAGGGTACGCAAAGTTCATGAAAGACTTTGTAACCAAGAAATGGAAGGTTATCCATGAGCCGAAGGACAATCTTCTCTATTGTGGTGCTATCTCTTCAAGGTATTTAGTGCAGAAAAAAGCAGATCCAGGAGCATTTACCATCCTGTGTACTATTGGTTCCCTGAAATTCACAAAATCACTATGCGATCTGGGAGCCAGTATAAATCTAATGCCACTGGCTGTGTACAAGAAATTGGGATTGGGGGATCCTACCCCAACAAATATGTGATTGGTAATGGCAGATAGGTCTGTAAAGGGACCTGTGGGCATACTATACGATGTTTTGGTAAAGGTAGCCAATTTTATTTTGCTTGCTAATTTTGTGGTCTTAGATTGTGAGGTGGATTTTAAATTGCCCATCATATTGGGTAGGCCATTACTTGCAACTGGGAGAGTGCTAGTAGACATGAAGTTGAACGAGCTAAAGTTTAGGTTTAATGACAAAGAAGCACGTTTCAAAATACACTCATCCATGATTTAGCAAAAAGAGATGAGTGTTTTCTGAATCGTTGATGTCTTCTATGATGATGGTAAAGGGGTATCAACAGGTTATTTTGGCAAAGTTTGAGTAGTCAAGATAACCAAGTTGTGCCGTGATAGTAAATCAGGCGCTACTGGGAGGAAACCCAAAGTTTTTATCTTTAAGTAAGTTTTTTTACTTTTATAATTAGGATTTAGTATAGAGAATGTAAAAAATGAGAAGGTCAGCTGAAAGGTGATGACGGCATCTCTGATAAGCCATCACAACTATGATAAGCTATCAAAAATGTCGTCAAATAGGCCAAAATCGAGTCAGTTTCTATTAAGGATGACGACATCAGTGATAATCTATCACACTTGTGATAAGCCGTCACAAGATTTCGTTAAGAATACCTTGAACGCATTGCTAAACCATTCTGGGCCCAGTTCAAAAAATCCGACTCAGCCCACAATCGAACCTCCTCATGTTCCTGCCTATATTATTTTCTTTCCTACTTTAGTTTTTTTCTTTCTTTACTTAGTTTATTTACTTATTCATTCCAACTAATTTCCCCAAGTTAATCAAGAAGAACAAACTCCCTTGTGTGTGGGTTTGAAATTCAAAATTAAGAATTTCTTCCTACTTCCTTTTGTGCATGTAATCATATTAAGGGCTCCTATCAGGTATGCTCTAAATTTAAATCTTCTTTTCTTGTGGTAAGTGATAGATGGATGAAAACCCAAGTTTCCAAGAGGCTTGAACCAAATTCAACTTGAAAAGAGGCTAAAAATCGTACCTAGGGTTTGCTGTGCAGGCCCAAGGTGTAAAAGTCAGCTCACAAATTGGAACTCAAGTGGATTTTGAGGAATGATGAGTTAAAGTCAAAACTGGGGTTCTGATAACCTTGATGGCTTATTAGGAATGTCATCAAAGCCTACTAAGAGTGAAGTGGATTCTGTTTAGAGCTGACGACATTCTTGATAGGCTATCACAATTGTGACGGCTGATCAAAAATATCGCTAGAAGTTAATAAAGTTTTGCAGGTTTTGTCTGAGGTTAATGACAATTGTGATAAGCTATCACAGTCATGACGGCTTATTAAGAAATGTCATCACACCTAGAACCTGAAGCATGAATGATCCTTCTCAAAGGATGTGAAGCTTAAACGATTAATTTGTTTGTGTTTATACTCTTAAGGATTGACTAATGTTTTTCTATTGCTACAGGAACCGTATAATGGCACCCAAAGGAAAAAGTCCTTATCTTACCAAGAAGGAACAACAAAAAAGTGTACGCCAAAAACTCATCGATAATGAGTCTGATTATGAAGAGGAAGAACCTCTGCTCAGGAAGCGAAAGAAGCAACAAAGCCCTACAAAACCTCTACCACCCCCACTAGTTAAGGTAGAGGATAGTGAGGATACTGAAATAACAATAGCTTCTGAACAGGAGACATCTGAACATTCTGAACATAAGCAGCATGATTCTGAACATGCTGAATCTAAAAAAGAGAAACAGGAAGGGTCCGAGGAGTCTGAGTCTGAGGGAACAGCATCCGGATCCCCGTCCACTGAACAACAAGATGATGAAGAGTATCCATCTCATGGAACACTTATAAAATGTAAGAACCCTGAAGTTTGAGACAATGCTAGATAGCAAATTCCCAAAGCAGAGAGCATTTTCACTGCTGGGCTTCGCAGAACTGATAGAAGAAGAGCTAAAAGGCTGATTTAGGAAGAAAAATGGATTATCACCCAAGGGTTGAGCAGGTACCCTAAAATGGAACAGAAGTTACAAGAGTATAGCTTGGGATGGACCACAAAAGGGGGAGGCTCATTTTGCCCTGCACTGGTCTGGGAGTTTTACGCAAACTACCAAGCTCAGTTAGAAAACA
Organism: Capsicum annuum; assembly: GCF_002878395.1. Taxonomy (NCBI): domain Eukaryota; kingdom Viridiplantae; phylum Streptophyta; class Magnoliopsida; order Solanales; family Solanaceae; genus Capsicum; species Capsicum annuum. Next base: position 257,215 of record NW_025848729.1, read on the forward strand.
TATGTAGACCAGGAGAAAGAGTTACAAACCAGTCCCTGGTGGATAGATTTTAGGTAAGGGGCGTAAGGGTTGTTCTCTCAATCAGAACCATCAATAGGTTCTTGCATGGCCCCAATTTCACTCCTCAGGCCACTGGACTATGAGTCTATGCTCGGATTAAGAATCAAGAAATACAATGTCCGTGGTGGCCAACATCATAGCCGAAGGAGAACCAGCATGGGTGACCAACCCAAATGAGAGAATTTGTAAGTCCTCTTTGACTCAAAAGGCAAAGTTTTGGTGGGGTATAATGTGTATCTGGTTGATGCCCACTGATGGAGACAATATTCTGGGTGATGACCGAGCTATCCTAGTAGCAAGGATGGTGAAGAAGCTCCCCCTAAATTTTGGGGAAATCATTGTTGATGAAATAAAGATTAGAATGTCGAGAACCAACACTGCTTATCCTTTTCCTTGTCTTATCACAGAGTTGTGCCGAGCTACTAATATGCCAAAGATTTTAGGGATTGATGATGACATTTCTACCCGAAAGACTCACAACCCCATATGGTATGATAAAAATCAGCCAGGACTGAGACTTAATAGAGGTGCAGGGGTAGCAGCAGACCCTTCTGTTACAGATGCCGATTCAGCATCTAATGTGGAGGTGTAAGATTCTGAGACTATGTACCCAACTTCTTTAGCACATGCAGGTTTAGTGCCTGAGAATGAACCCAACCCCTCAGCTCCTATAGCAGTAGTAGAATTTGATGTTCATCCAATTGATATCAGAAAAGTGGATAAACAAGCCAAATGGTGTGAGGCACAGCTACATACCTTTGCCAAACAGTTTGCTGCTGCCATAGATAAGAGAATCAAGGCTGCCCTTGATCCTTTTGTCACATTACCTGAATGGGTTGTAGATTTGGAGAACCTGTTTGATGCACGAGCAAAATAAATATCAGGGGATGATCTTTCTAAATTCAAAGTGGCATTGGACAAGGTAAAGGCAGATGTTGGGGTGTTGCAGCAGTATCAATATATGGTAGCGACCGGTCCAACTATGGATGAATCTAATGAAGAAATTCTAATACTTGACCTCACTGGAGATTCACTAAAGAAAAAGAAGAAGAGGGGGAGAAGAAGGGCAAACATAAGAGAGAAGAACCGGACAGCGAGGAAGAAAGAAGAGTGAAAAAAAGGCAAAAACGAAGGTCGAAAAAGAGGAATTGAGAAATCAAGAATGGAGTCCCTAGCGTAAGCTAGGGCTGCAGGTGCCTCATCTAGCAGGGCTCCAACAACTGTAAGGCCAGATGCTCCTGATGGAAAGAAAATAGCAGAGGATGCAGCAGCAGGGTCGAAGACCTATAAGCCTCACACTTGATTCACTACAGGTATGCCCTAAACCCTGAGTTCATTTTATTTTCAATTTTAAGTTGAGGGTGTAGGGCAGAATGTTGTTGTAAAAATATATGGTAGATAATTAAGAGTAATACGGGTACTTGAGGAAGTTAACTTGTTTTGTAATTTTTGAGCACCTCTCCATTAGTCTGATATACTACTATATCAATTGCATCCATTTGTGACCACAGTGTATCCTTTTGTGTCATTAGTTTGGCAACTGAATAACCTTTGTTAAACAAGTGCATGAACCGAATAAGTAGTGATATACGAGATACTTGTGTGCAAGGTCTTACTCAGTTCCCGTTGTGTGTTGAATCTAGAATTTTCCCTGTTAGTCTTGCCATGGTCATAGGATAGGAGTTAGGAAAGGATCATAGGCCATTTTTTATTTTAGCCCACTTTAGCCAAAATGACCTTCCTTATGTGCATAATATCTCTTGGTCCCTGTTTTGAGCCTAATTAGCCTATTTCTTTCTACGATACCTCTCACCTTTCCGTTTACATCATAATGAACCTATTTTAGCCATGTTCCTTCTTGGACACTGTGCACCTTGACTTCGGCAAATAGCCTAAGTTGAGGGTGGCTATCATAGGGGGGTGTGATGCAAAATGAGTATGAAGAGAGAAGGAATAAAAGAAAAGAATAAAAAGTTGGGTGCAGTGAATAAGGAACCAGAAAAGAGAAAGTTGCGTGAAAGATGATAAAAAAATAATATGATAATTGAAAAGACCTTATCCATCTTGAGCATGTGTGATCAGTAAAAGAGAGGAAGAAAAGAAGGTTGGGAGTTGAAACTCCAAGAGTTTAGTGTAGTGTCAAGGAGGCATAGTCACTCTAAAATATCTATGAATATCATACCAGCCCCTGACCTATGTTGCAAGCTTAAGAAAAACCCTATTGTGATCCTAGCTGACCTGTCTGAAGACTTGGGTACTGACTATAAGGGCAAGCCTATGGAATTTGACATGCAATGTTTAGAACTTCATTCTGAGAGTAAGTCTTCTGATTATCCCTATGTTATGTATATGAATTCTGATATGGGTGAAAAGGGGATTTCTTTATTGTGAGGGCACACCGAGTATATTACTAGTCACTGACTTGTTCAGATAGTGTAATCTGGGTATATGCTTGGTTTTTATTGCTAATTTTGCCATATCTTGATCCTTGTGAGTTGCGTGGTTGTTTTCAATAATACACACAATTGCTTTTAATTTGAATAACCTTGGAGATGGTCAATACATTTTGAGCTTAAGTGAATATCTGACTGCTGAAAGTGCTCTGTATCGTCTTGGTTTGTGGATAGTTGCTTGAGGACAAGCAATTGTTCTAAGTTGAGGGTGTTGATGTGTGAGAAAATGCTAACACATTTTATGCTTTTATACATGAATAATTGTGAAGTCTTAAGCAACTTTTGTCGTATTTGATTAGTTTTACTTTAATTTTGCAGTAAAAGATAAGGTGCAGGGGAACCAATAATAATGAAAGCAATAAGGTTGAATTCATGATAGGTCGTCAGCATGGAGATAAGCTATCAAGGCCACCGCCAGACTTAACCAGAGAATGGGAGTTGAAGAGGAGTTATGATGACATTTTGTGACAAGGCGTCAGAGTTGTGATAAGGCGTCAGGATTATCATCAGCCTTAGGCAGAAATTATAAAAAGGTAAGAGAAGATGACGACATCCATGATACGTCATTAGACTCTTGATACATCGTCATCCACATCGTCAGCCTTAGGCGGAGCTTGTCAACATTAAAGGAAATCTGACGCTATTCCTGATAAGGTGTTAGACCCTTGATAAAGTGTCACCTAATGGCGTCACCTATATGAGAAATTTACTTAAGTTGTTATTTTATTTCCTTAATTAGACTCAAGTATAAATAGCAGCTTTTAGGATTTTCTAATTATGATTGACATATCTTGCAATATATGGTGTGCACAATTTTTCTCTCTCTCGAGTTCCAATATGCTATAGAACATTATTGTTGAGAGAAGATTGTCGTCAATATTTTGGGAGTTTTGTATTAAGATTCAATTCAAGTTACACTTCTTGATTTTCAACATCATTGTAAGTTAATTTGCCCAACTATAAATTCAAATTGTGTACTTGTTTATGGGATCTAGGGTTAGGTCTTGATAAGATGATAAGTATTCAAGATTCAATAGGTGGTAGGATTTCTTGATAATTCTAAAGCTTTAATTAACGTCTATTGGTTGCAAACAGTAGACACACCTGCTTTGATTTTCTTGAGAAAGAAATCAAATATAGTAGGAAGTGAATTATCAACATGGACTCGGAAATACTTCGTTTCATAATCACCATTGTAACAAGGTTGGTTAACCTGAGGTAAAATCTGGGCAATGAATAGAAATTCCCTAAGTCTGAGAGGATTAGGAAATTAAATAATTAAGTAGGTCGAGAGATATTTGAGCATAACATTGATAAAGATAGCTTATTATCCTACCCGCCACGAGAATCTTGAATTAGCTTTAGCATCTGTAATGCACCGTAAGCCCTAGTGAACATAATTCTGATTATTTCATAAACTCTTGATTACAAATATCAAAATTAAAGTGAAAAAAAAATTATTCGTGAAACTTAAACCCCCCATTTCAAGAAACATTAAACTACAGTGAATTAAATTGCAAACAACTTGGGTTCACACCTTATTCCCTATGGGATTCGACTCCAACCTAGTTGGGTTTTATATTGACAATGATCGCTTACACCTATTCAAGAGTGTAATTTGAGCATTATCAAAGACCGTAGTTACTTAGATCGTGAACTCCATTGAATTTCTCGTTTCTTAAGGGTAATTCTGGAAAGGCTCAGAATGGATGGCCCCGACTACATCACCCCCACCACCCCCCTAGTTTATTTTAAGTTTTTATTTTAGTTTATGTTTAAGTTCTTGATTTTTTTTCATTGCACAAGAAGCTTTCTTGGATAGAATTTTTATTAGAAGAAAGCTTCTTATTTTTTGCCTTTTTTTCTTGGTTTGATGATGGAAAATGTATGTATGCAATGAACAATATAAAAATACAAGTATTTCAATTTGTAAATTTTTTGCTTTTTTGCTAGTTTTTGCCTTTGTGTTGTTATTCTTCTATATGAATTGTGACATTTTACACAACCAATATTTTAAATTTTTATTGCTCGTTCAATGAATTCAACTATAGATTTCTTTGATTAAATTTAGAAAGAGTAAAATTATTTGATAATAAATCCAAATCACATATATAGTCTATCATAGACAAGAAAACCGATCTCTGTTACACCAGCTAATGTTTTATGCACTATCATCAATCTTAGACACTGTCACTCCTCGACCAGACATATAGGTCGATCGTAAATCATATGAATCGATGGAACATCAGTATCTTGTAGTTTGAAAGAAAATAATTTAATTAAAAAAGTTTAAATAAGTCATGTAATCACATATTTATGGGTGGTGATCGAAGGGGCACGTAATCACCGTTCCAATATTGTGCTTTGAGTATGTGGTGTCACTTGAACTTTTGAAATGTTGGTTAAACAAATAATCTTAAATTGTTGGTGACACTTAATAGACTATCATCGATCATGGCCTATGCCAATCCTCAACTAGATATAAAAGTCTATTGTAAACACGCGTAATCGATGGACCCTCAATAATATGTTTAAAAAGGAAATAATTAAGTAAAAAATATACTTATTCTTTGAGAGTCCATCAATTCTTATGGTCTTTTCTAGACTTACACTGTAGGTAATGTACGGATTGATCTCATTATCAATGGTAGATCACATAGATCTATGTATATGCTTATAGACCCTCACTTGGATGTTGTTTAAAAATGAATAATTAAATAAAAAAATAAATAAATTGTGGTATTCTACACATATGAAGGAGTTTAAATAAGTCACATGATCTTGTTAGACAACAACAACAACCAGAAAGCCAGTGTATTCCCATAAAGTGGAGTCTGGAGAGGGTAAAATGTACACAGTCCATACCGCTACCTCCGAAGAAGTAGAGAGGTTGTTTCCGATAGACCCTTAGCTCAAGATAAAGAATAGTAAACAAAGTCGTGATGAAACATGAATCAGGATGGGTGGCTTAACAGGAGTAAAAAATCAGAAATAGTAAAATAGAACTCAGATCAATACGGAATAGGAGAACTAAGAGTCATAAGTAATGAGAAATATGAAATATGAAATAAGACACCTGCCTAATAGTAACCTACACTCACAGACCAAAGCCACCCACCACACCCATACTCTCCTGACTAGTGGCTCCTACCTATTGACACAGTCCTATGATTACTCATCCGGCTAAACATGGACTCTCATAACTACTTGCTATAATCCATGCACTCACCCTAGCCTTCTACCCTTATCTGCGACCTCCACACCTTTCTATATAGGGTCATGTCCTGGGTAAGCTAAAGTTGCTCCATGTCATGTCTAATCACTTCCCTCCAATATTTATTTTACCTACCTATACTCCTCCTGAAGCTATCCAAAGCTAACCTCGAATACCTACAAACTGGGGCATCCGTGCCCCTACTCATCACATGCCCAAACCATCTCATTCTTTCTTCCCGCATCTTGTCCTCAACCGAAGCCACCCCCACTTCTCTCGGACAATCTTATTCCTAAATCTATCCCTTCTAGTAAGCCCATATATCCAACGCAACATCCTCAAAGTAATTTTTTTCAAAGCACAAGTATGTTTTGAGGATATTGATTATTCAACCACTACCCATCCATATACTCTTTTGATTTCAGGGTGGCGATTGAAGGAGTATGTGAATGGGTAGTCATGAAAAACAATCAACATCCTCAAAACATACTTGTGCTTTGATAAACATTACTCTTAGAATATTATTTTTTTCAACCACTGCCTATCTGCATACTCCTTAAATCACCACCTCAAATTTGTATAAGCTCTAATATGATTATGTAACTTGTTCAAAATTCTTCATATGTGTAGAATTCCACACTAAAATTAGTTTTAATTTATTTGTTCATTTTTAAATAATATGCTAGTAAGGGTCTATTACTATGTGCATAGATCTACGAGATCTACCAATGATCTAGAGATCAATCGATAATTGACCTACAATGTAAGTCTATGGTAGATCAAATGAATTGATGGACCCTAAAAGCACAAGTATATTTTTTACTTAATTATTTTCTTTTTAAACATATTATTGGGGGTCCATCAATTATGAGTGTCTATGGTAGAATTTTATATCTAGTTGATGAATGACATAGGTCATGATCGATGACAGTCTATTAAGTGTCACCAACAGTTCAAAAAAACAATTACTGTTCCAACAGTAACAAATGGCTAATTTTGTACTCATTCAATATTAACACTTCTTTTTACTTCATGTATAAAGTCCTCCATCCCTCATTATTTTATTTCATCCACTTTATTTTTATTTTAAAATTCTACAATGTCTCAAGCATCTCAAACATCCAATTCTAAAAAGACTCTAATTTATCATTGTGGAAATGCGGTTGTCTTGAGGACGTCACACATGGACTCAAATCCAGGTCGCAAATTTATAACTGTGCAATTTCGAAGGTGAGTCGTGTATGATTTTTTTAAATTAAGTAAATAGTTATGTAATTATCTTTTTTCTAGGATAATGGCACATGCTCATTTTTTAAATGGCTTGATAAGATATCACCTCTAAGTAGTCCATCAACCCTTTCGGACTATCATATAGATAAGGAGAAGTAGGAATTGGTGAAGAATATTCACCATTTGGCTAATATTAGAGTTCATTTTTTGGACTCCAAAGATGGTGGTGTATTGGTACAGAAAGTGGTGCGGCCGTCTCTAGGTGCAGAGATGAAAGAGAAAAAAATCTAGATCCTATCTTAATGAAAAATCAAGGTTCATGAAGGTGGGAAAAATGTAATGGTATTTGAGATCAGTGGTGATGGTACCTTATGGTACCAAGTGAGGTTTTGTGTTCCTGATGTTGATGGTTTATGTGAAAGGATATTGACTGAGGTTTATAAATTGCGCTATATTATGCATCCCGGTTTGACAAAAATGTATCATGATCTCAAAAAAATGTAATGGTGAGCCAATAAGTAAGAATTTAGCACATGAGGCCTAGATGTTTGTATTAGGAGATTGAATTACTGAAATGGATGAGAAAGTTCAATTCAAAACTATCTAGGTATGCTCTGGAATTGGTGACGTGTGGGAAGATGCTAACATATTTGAGGCTTCTAACTAAGAATAATTGCAAAGTCTTAAGCAACTTTTTTCTTTTTTGATTTTTTTCTATTTGATATTGCAGTAAAATTCAAGATGCAAGAGAACCAGCAATAATGGAAGTAAAAGAGTTGATTTCTGAGCAAGTAGAGAGGGAAGTATAGCTAACGACTTATCTAATAAGTTGCTAGCCGTGTGATAAGCTATCAAAGATATCGTCAGCCTTAGACAGATAATAAGCTTCAGCTGGAATTCATGATTACATCTGTGATAGGCCATCAGAAGTGTGACAAGTCGAAAGGCTCAGGCTTAGGCAGGGAATGGGATTTGAAGTAAAAAAGCAATGACAATTTTGATAATCCATCACATGTCTGATAAGCCATCACGTCTCATCGTCAACCTAAGTTAGAGAATGTCAAAAGTGAAGAGGAGCTAATGACATTCCTTATGACATTCCTTATAAATCATCAGACTCCTAATAAGTCATCACACACGTCGTCGCTTGTCCGAGAAAATATTGTAACCTATGATTTTGTTTCTTTAATTAGGATGAAGTATTTAAAGCATATGTTAGGGTTTTCTAATGAGAGAGAACTGACGTTTTGAGAATCTCTTCTCTCTAGTTTTCTGACTTGAACTTTACAATTATTTTTGGAGAGATTATTCCAATTGTTTTGGAATTTTCTACTGTGAATCAAATCTGAGAAATACTTGTTGCTATTCATCTTGCTGTACGTTCATATATCAAACTATGAATTCAACTTGTTGTCTTGATTATCTTATTATGAGTAGCTAAATTCCCTTAACCCGAGTTGTGGGATCTATGAATTTGGGTTTGTAATGTAACTAAGTGTACAAGATTCTAACGGTGGTATAAAGTTCTTGTTAATTCCATTATTTTATACTCTGACTATTAGTTACAAACAATAGGCCTTACTTACTAGTGATTTGCTTGAGATAAGAAATCAACCCTAGTAAGAAGTGAATTATCAACAGGGACTTGGAAGCATCAACCTTTCATTTAATAATTAATGTTGCAACAAGATTAATTAACTTGAGATAACATCCTGTTATGAAATATAAATTCCCTATGTTTGAGAGAATTAGGTGGTTAAATATCTAAATAGGTTGAGAAATATTTAGACATAACTTTGACAAGGCTAGTCTATTGTTCCTACCTACCACAAAAATCTTGAACCGTTACTAGCATCTGTCAAATCCCAACACCCATAGTGAACATAACTTTGGTTTTCCTTATCATATTGATTTCAAACACTGAATTGAGAAGTAATTATTTGTTATCTTTCCAAAAAACCCACTATCAGTCGATTAACCCACAGATAACTCAAATTCACACCATATTCCCTGTGGGATTCGATCCCAACCTAGTTGGGTTATATATTGACAACGATTGCTTACATTCTCTTAAAAGAGGTGTAGTTTGATCGTTATCAAAAATGGCGCTGTTATTGGGGAATACGATTGTAAATTGAAGTTGTGTGCGCTAATTGATTGTTAGTCAAGTTTTCTAGTTTGATGTTTATTTGTTGTTTTTGTTTTCTACAGGACTTTTGTGGTGCATGCTAAGAACTAGAAGTTTCGAAGAATTATTATTACTATTTAATTCAGAACTTCAACTAATCGACAGAATGGCAGACCAGCAGGAGGCTGATAGGTTAGCAGCCTTAGCTAGAGCTCAGGTGAATGTGTAGAATAACGGTCAAAAAGTACGGCATCCAAATCCTGAGGATGACGACTTGGGAGATGAGGAGTTGCTAAACCCTGGGAAGCCAAGGCGTACGAAGCAAATAGCTGCACCAGTACAGCATAATGCTAAAAGGAACCGTCCATTCTGAGGAAGGCAAGATCACCATCCGGTCCAGTATGACCTCAATGATGATGATGATAGAATGGATGGACCAGGTGCAATGGGTGCAATTATTCCTCCACCATTAGCACCTGTGGCGAAATTCAATATTATGAGTACTATGATTCAACTCTTTAATCTGAAGGGGTTGTTTGGTGGCTTTCCTGGGGATGATCTGAACTTGTATCTGGTGAAATTTGTCACCATTTATAAATATTTTGATAACTGAGGAGTGGGTCAGAATTCTATCCGTTTGAGATTGTTTCCACTGTCTTTGTCTAGGGAAGCAATATTGTGGCTTAATGAGCTGACACCTGATTCTATAACCAACTGGAGGCAGTTGAAAGGAGCTTTCCTAGAAAGGTTTTCCCACCTTCCAGGAGGGTAAAGTTGAGGGATGAGATCAGTAACTTTAGACAGCTCCCAACTGAAGCCTTGCATGAAACCTGGGAGAGATTCAAAAAGAAGCCGACGCAGTGTTCGAACCATAATATGACGGGCATACACTTGATGGAGACTTTGTACAGGGCTTTTAACTCTGTGACAAAAATGATTGTAGATAATATTGTTGGTTGTTTGTTTGTTGATCTTGTATTCCTAAAAGATTCAAAAATGCTTGAGAGTATGAGCAAACAGAGTCAGGCATGGCATACCAGGGACTATGTGCTAGCAAGCCCACTGTTTCTACTGGTATGACTGTGGAACAATGCAGAAGATACGAGGAGTATGATAAATACATGGCTTACCTAAAAATACAGATGGACTTGCTAACCAAGCATTTACTATCAAGTAAACTAAAAAAGTAAATGCTATGGGATCACAGAGCAAAGTAGAGTCTCACTCAGAAGAAGAGCCAAACTGTGTAAATAATCAGGGGGTTTTTGAGGCAATAGCCAAGGAAATCAAGGTCGAACTTATTATGACGAGGCTGGATATAAGAATCAGGATCAAGGTAATTAGAGGAGCAATAATGATAGGAGTGGGTTATATGTCCCTCCTGGAAATCATGAGGCTGCTACAACAAGTTCTAAAAAGATGTATCTAGAGGACATGATGGCTAAATTATTAAAGGGAGTGGAGGCTACCAACTCAGGGGTGACTACCATAAAGACCGATTTTTCCTCTATGAGTCAGTTCGTAAATATGTACTCCACTTCAATCAAATAGTTAGAACAGTAAATGAGCCAACTCTCCACAGCACTGAACCAGAGAAAGAGTGGAACATTACCAAGTGATACTGTTTAGAATCTGTAAAGTGATGGCTCATGTATGGCAATTACCACTAAGAGTGGTAAAATATTATCTGGCCCTTCTGTGGGCAAAAGTTTGATTAAAGATATGACTGAAGCAGATAATGAACCCAAAGAAGAATGTCCAGTAGAGTCTGGGAAGCTGGATGGTTTTGATGATGCTCCGAAATAAGTAAAATAGAAGGAAAAAGAAGTAGTGGTGAAAACTCTCCCAAGAGCACCACCTCCCTTTCCTCAAAGATTGAAGAAGAAGGTTGACGATATGAAATTTAGTAAATTCATGGCAATGTTGAAGCAGTTAACAATAAATATGCCTTTGGTGGAGGCACTTGAGAAAATTCTAGGGTATGCTAAATTCATAAAGGACCTTGTAATGAAGAAAAAAGCGGTGAGCTATGAACCGGAGGATAATCTCCATCATTGTAGATCTATTTCTATGAGGTCTTTGGTGCAGAAGAAGGCAGACCCAGGAGCATTCACTATTCCTTGTAAGATTGAGTCTCTGGAATTCGCTAAGGCCTTATGTGATCTGGGAGCGAGCATTAATCTGATGTCACTGGTTGTATATAAAAATCTGGGTTTGGGAAATCCCACACCCACCAACATACGACTCGTGATGGCGGATAAGTCAATAAAATAACCTGTTAGTATTTTCCATGATGTGTTGGTGAAGGTAGATAGCTTCATATTTCCTATGGATTTCATCATTCTAGATTACGAGGTGGACTTTAAGGTGCGCATAATCTTGGGTCGACCTCTCCTCACAACTAAAAGTGTGTTAATTGATTTGCAAGCTAATGAGCTCTTATTTAGGATAAATGATGAGGTCGTGTGATTTAATATGTGTCAATCAATGGACAAGCATAAAGAAATGAGTGTGTTCTCAATTGTTAATGTATATTATGAGGATGAGCAGGAGGTCAATAGAGGAGAAACCTATTGTCGAGCCTTTAGCCACGGTTTTGATGAATTTTGATCGTGAAGGTATTAAGGAGTATGAAAAGACTATTTATGCTTTGTTAGGAATGGGTTCATACTCTTATGCTCCTAAGAAGCTAGATCTTAATCTTGCTAATCCACCAACACCACCGGCTAAGCTATCCATTGAAGAGCCACCGGTGTTAGAATTGAAGGAACTGCCAGGGCATTAAGGTATATGATTTTGGGCAATGGAAACACGCTACCCGTTATTATTGTAGCCGATTTGGGCGAACAGTAGGTAGAAGCACTTATTTCAGTACTTCAAAGGTATAAAGGATAAATAGGATGGACTATCACAGATATTATTGGCATTCCCCCTAGGATCTGCACGCATAAAATACAACTCAAGGAAAATTGTACTCCAACCATCAAGCACCAGTGCTGTCTTAACCCACCAATACAAGAGGTGGTTAAGAAGGAAATTATTAAGTGGTTGGATGCAGGAGTGGTTTACCCAATTTCTGACAGTAAATGGGTGAGCCCAATTCAATACATGACCAAAAAGGGGGCATAACTATTGTTGCAAATGAAAGGAATGAGTTGATTCCACTCAGGCCTAAGACTGGGTAGAGAGTTTGTATGGACTACCGCAAACTTAACTCATGAACTTTGAAAGACCACTTCTCGATGCCCTTTATGTACCAAATGCTTGATCGATTGGCTAAAAGGGGGTGGTATTGCTTCTTGGATGGTTATTCTGGATATAACCAGATTTGTATTGCTCCTGAAGATCAGGAGAAGACGACATTCACATACCCATATGGCACCTTTATATTTAAGAGAATGCCATTTGGTCTATGCAATGCACCCGCTACTTTTCAACGATGCATGATGTCTATTTTCTCAAGTATGGTGGAGAACACCTTACAGGTGTTCATGGATGATTTCTTTGTGGTGGGAGATTCGTTTGAGCTGTGTTTTTCAAACCTGAGTATGGCCTTGCAACGATGTGTTGAACTCAATTTGGTGCTTAATTGGGAGAAATGCCACTTTATGATAAAGGAAGGCATCATTCTCAAGTATAAAATTTCAGCAAAAGGGATAGAGATTGATCGAGCTAAGGTTGAAGTTATCGAGAAACTACCACCTCCCATTTCTGTGAAGGGAGTGCGTAGTTTTCTTGGACATGCTAGCTTTTACCAAAGGTTTATAAGAGACTTCTCGAAGGTTGTAAATCCACTTTACAAACTTTTGGAGAAAGAAGTGAAGTTCTCCTTCGATGATGATTGCTTAAAGGCATTTGAATGCCTTAAAAAGAAACTGGTTGAGGCCTCTATAATTGTTGCACCAGACTGGTCAAAACCATTTGAGATCATGTGTGATGCAAGTGGTGTTGCCCTTGGAGCTGTATTGGGACAAAAAAAGGACAAACTGCTTTATCCAATTTATATTATGTCATCAAAGCACTGAATGGAGTGCAAAAGAACTACACCATCACTGAATAGGAACTCCTGGCTGTAGTTAATGCTTTTGAAAAATTCAGGGCTTACCTATTTGGGACCAAGGTAGTGTTCCACACTGACCATGAATCCTTGAGGTATTTGATGGCTAAGAAGGATGCAAAACTAAGGCTGATTAGATGGGTGTTGCTGCTATAAAAATTTTACTTTGAATTCAAATATAGAAAGGATTGTGAAAACCAAGTTGTGAATCATCTATCTAGAATGAAAGATGAGCAGGCAGCTAGTAATGAAATAGAGATAAATGATGCATTTCCTGATGAGGATATCTTGGCTACTGCTATGGAGAAAATGCCTTGGTACGCTGATTTTGAAAATTATGTTGTGAGTGAGGTCATTCCAGAAAACCTTTCTTTCCATCAATGAAAGAAATTCCTTCATGATGTGACACAAAACTTCTCGGATGAGTTGTATCTTTTTTGGCAATGTGCTGACAATAATATTAGGAGATGTGTGCCAGAAGTGGATGTATTATGTATATTAGAAGCATGTCATGTTTCCCTAGTTAGAGGTCACCATGTAGGTGATCGAACCGCTAGGAAGGTATTGCAGAGTGGCTACTATTAGCCAATGTTATTCAAGGATGCTCATGAGTTTATGCTGAAATGCGACTAATGTCAGAGGCAGGGGTCGATCTCCAAAAGACATGAGATGCCTTTGACTAAGATGCTTGAAGTAGAATTGTTTGACATCTGGGGCATCAATTTTATGGGTTGTTCTGTAAGCTCGTAAGGGATGAAGTATATTCTAGTCATTGTTGACTATGTCTCGAAATAGGTCAAAGCTGTTGCGTTGTTTGATAATGAAGGAAAAAGGGTTGTTGCTTTTCTCAAGAAGAACATTTTCTCTCACTTTGGAGTACCACATACTATTATAAGCGATGGAGGATCTTATTTTTGCAATAAAATGTTTAAAGCTGCCTTAGCGAAATATTGGGTGACACAACATAGAGTAGCCACTTCATATCACCCACAAACTAGTGGGCAAGTGGAGGTGTTAAATTGAGAGATTAAAGCCATCTTAGCCAAAACGGTGAACGCTAGTTGGCAAGACTGGTCTTAAAAGCTTGATGATGCCTTGTGGGCATATCGGACCGCTTTCAAGACACCTATTGGTATGTCACCATTCCAGTTAGTCTATGGCAAAGCATGCCACTTACCAATAGAGCTGAAGCATAAGGCTTTATGGGCACTCAAAAGGTTAAATTTGAATTAGAGGGAGGCAGCAAAGCTAAGGCTGGGATAACTGAATGAGATGGATGAATTCTGTCTTAGGGCATATGAAAGAGCAGAACTATACAAAGAAAAGATAAAGAAGTATCATGATTTGAGGATCGAGAAATGAGATTTCCAAAAAGGTGACTTGGTGCTTCCGTTCAATTCTAGACTCAAGCTGTTCTCAGGTAAGCTTAAATCTAAGTGGTCAGGACCATTTAGAGTTAGTCAAGTCTACTCATCTAGAGTAGTAGAACTTGAAAATAAAGACGGCAGTATCTTCAAGGTTAATGGGCAACGAGTTAAACTTTATATCGGTCCAAAAGACTCGATGAAAAGTATTGCTACTATCTGTCTCGATGAAGTCTGAAGTAATCAAGATACCTGAGTCGTGCCGCGACATTAAATTAGGCGCTACATGGGAGGCATCCCATGATCCTCGTGCTTGAATCTACTCCAAGTATACCCTAACCCTTAGTTCAGTTTTTCTTTGATTTTAAGTTAAGGGTGTAGGGTGAATTATTGTTGTAACATTTTGTAGTTGACTAGGATAAATACAAGTACCTGAGGTAGTTAATATGGTTTTTTTATTTTGTGAACATTTCTTAAATGGTCTGATTGTTTAACTATCTGATTTGCATCTAATTGTGACCACTGTGCATCTTGTTATAGTATCAGTTCTAGTGACTAGATAATCATTGCTAAACAATTGCATGAACTTTATGAGTAGTAACTTGTGATATACTTGTGTACCATGTACGTGTGAGATCTTACTTTGTTCTCTTTGTATGTTAAATCTAGAACTTTCCCGGTTAGTCTTACTTAGATTGAAGGATAGGGGTTAGGAAAGGATCATAGGTCATTTTGATATTAGCTACTTTTAGCCTAAATGACCTTTCCTGTATGCATAATATCCCTTGATCCCAATTTTGAGCCTGAATAGCCTATTTCTTTTTTTATGATACCTATCACCGTCTTATTTATATCATAATGAACCTATTTTGGCCTTGGTCCTCCTTGGACACTGTGCACCTTAAGTTAGGTAAATGGACTAAGTTGAGGGTGACTATCATAGAGTGCATGATGTAAAATGAGTATGAAGAAAGGTAGAATAAAAGAAAAAAATAAAAAGATAGGTGCGGTGGAAAAGAACAAGAAAAGAAAAGTTGTGAAAAAAAAATGACTGTAGAAAAGACCGCACCCATCCTAAATATGTGTAATCAAGAAAAGAGAAGAAAAGAAAAAGGTTAATAAGTGAGACCCTAGAAGCTAGTGTAGTGTCAAGGAGGCTTAGTCACTTTAAATATTATCGAGTATCATACTAGACCCTAGCCTATATTACAAGCCAAAGAGAAGACCTATAGTGATCCTAGCAGACTTGTCTGAAAATCTTGGTAAGGAAAATAAGGGCAAGCCTCTGGTATTTGGCATACATTGATTGGAAATTCATTCTGAGAGTGAATGTCTATTTATTGTCCCCATGGTTACATATGTGATGTCTGATATAAGTGGAATGGAACTTCTTTGTAGTGAGGGCACACTGGTTACGTTGCTAGTTGCTAACTTATTTGGATAGTGTAATCTTGGTACATGCATGGTTATTGTTGCTGAATTGATGCCATATCTTAATTCTTCTGTGCCGCATTATGTTCTTCAATAATATGCATAGTTGTCGTTTTTAAATAAATTAACCTTGGATATGGTGAAGATGTTTTGAGATAATATGCATGGTTGACTGCCGAATGTTCTTTGTATCCTCTTGGTTGTGTTTTAGGTGCTTGAAGATAGGAAATTTTTTTAAGTTGAGGGTGTTGATGTGTGAGAAGATGCTAACACATTTGAGGCTTTTAACTAAGAATAATTCCAAAGTCTTAAGCAACTTTTATCATTTTTGATTGTTTTCTATTTGATATTATAGTAAAAGTCAAAATACAAGAGAACCAGCAATAATAGAAGTAAAAGAGTTAATTTCTTAGCAAGTAGAGAGGGAAGTATAGCTGATGACTTATCTGATAAGTCGTTAGCCATGTGATAAGCTATCAGAGTTGCCATCAGCCTTAGACAAAGAATGAGCTTCAACTAGAATTCATGACGACATCTGTGATAGGCTGTCAGAAGTATGATAAGCCATCAGGCTCATCGATAGGCTTAGGCAGATAATGGGATTTAAAGTGAAGAAGTAACGACAATTTTGATAAGTCATCATATGTCTGATAAGCTATCACGTCTCATTGTCAACCTACGGCAGAGATTGTCAAAAGTGAAGAGGAGCTGACGAAATTCCTTATAAGTCGTCAGACTCCTGATAAGCCATAATGCATGTTGTTACCTATACGAGAAAATACTGTGATCTATGATTTTGTTTCCATAATTAGGCTGAAGTATTTAAAGCATATGTTAGGGTTTTCTAATGAGAGAGAACTGACGTTCTGAGAATCTCTTCTCTCTAGTTTTTTGACTTAAACTTTACAATTATTTTTTAAGAGATTATTCCAATTGTTTTGGGATTTTCTACTGTGAATCAAATCTGAGAAACACTAGTTGCTATTCATCTTGCTGTAGGTTCATATATCAAACTATGAATTCAACTTGTTGTCTTGATTATTTTATTATGAGTAGCTAAATTTCCTTAACCCGAGTTGTGGGATCTAGGGTTTGGGTTTGTAACGTAACTAAGTGTTCAAGATTCTAATAGTGGTAGAAACTTCATATTAATTCCATTATTTTATACTCTGACTATTGGTTGCAAACTATAGGCCTAGCTTACTGGTGATTTGCTTGAGATAAGAAATCAACCCTAGAAAGAAGTGAATTATCAACAGAGACTTGGAAGCATCAAACTTCCATTTAATAATTAATGTTGTAACAAGATTAATTAACTTGAGATAACATCCTCTTTTGAAATATGAATTTCCTAAGTTTGAGAGAATTAGTGGTCAAATGTCTAAATAGGTTGAGAAATATTTAGACATAACTTAGACAAGGCTAGTCTATTGTTCCTACCTACCACAAGAATCTTGAATCGTTACTAGCGTCTTTCAAATCCCAACACCCATAGTGAACATAACTTTGGTTTTCCTTATCATATTAATTTCAAACACTGAATTGAGAAGTAATTATTTGTTACCTTTCCAAAAAAACCTATTCATATAAAATTAATAACTATCAGCTGATTAACCCGCAGATAACTCAAATTCATACCATATTCCCTGTGGGATTCGACCTCAATCTAGTTGGGTTATATATTGACAACGATTTCTTACATTCTCTAAGAGAGGTGCAGTTTGAGCGTTATCAATTGGTGTCTTATATGAGGGCCAGGATGAGAAAGTTCACTTTAGGACTATCTTGGAATTTGATCCTTAAAATCAAGACTGCATTATTGATCAAGGACATGGATATTTCTAGGTTGATTATTCATATGTAACAAGTAAAGGAGTAAAAAAGAAAGCAGGCTAAGGTAGGGGAAAGTCAAGGTAAGAAGTTCAGGTTCTCTGAGCAGGGTGTTCAACAGCAAAGTGGTTGGGATGGTGGTAATGGACAAAGAAGAAGTAGAGGAGTTCTGGTTCCATAGTTAGTATTCCCTACTCGAAGCCTTCGGGTGATAGTTGTAAGCAGGGTGGTGATAACTTTAGGGCACAGGGTACCCAATCTCAGGTGAGTAAGGCTTAATCGACCTCGTCATGTCCTTTTTGTAGGTTCTGTGGTATGTTGCATTGGGGTTTCTGCAATGAAGGAAGGGATAAGTGTTTCAAATATAGTCAGCCAAGCCATATGCTTAGAAACTATCTAGTTGGTAAGGTTACTTCAAGGCTAATAAGGTTTCGGTTGTCTCTTCATTTGCTTCTGTCCCAAAGGGTGATGCTTCTGCATCTGTTTCTACTTCTGGCATTGGTAAAGGCCAGAATCGGTTATATGCACTCCTACCTGATAGGAGATCAAGGCATCTCTTAATGTCATGACTGGTATATTAAAACTCTTTTCTTGAGACATTTATTATTCACTTGATCTGGGATCTTCTCTCTCTTATGTGACCCTATTTATAGCTATGCATTTTGGTTTTAGTCTCGAGGTTATTTCAGATCCTTTTCTATTTCTACCCCGATAGGTGACTCTATGGTTACTAAATGAGTTTATAGGGGGTGTGGTATCTATTAGTAGTAAAAAGACTTTGGTAGATTGGATGAACAGGGTATTCTATCAGTTTTTAGATCTTTTTATTGTTATGTTCATTGATGACATTCTAATGTATTCTAAGAGTGAGGTGGATTATGTCAATCACCTCTATGTGGTGTTGCAAACCTTAAAAGAGCATTAGTTGTATCCCTAATTCTCAAAATGTGAATTTTGATGTAACCTTGTCACTTTTATGGGTAATATTATTACTAGTGGGGAGATCATGGTGGATTCATAAAAGGTTGTGGTGGTTAAGTGGTGGCCTAGATCCACGACTCCAATTGATATTCAGAGCTTCTTGAGTTTGGCTAGGTACTATAGGAGGTTCGTGGAAAGTTTTTAATTATAGCTTCCCCATTGACTAAGTTGACTAAGAAGAAGGTAAAGTTCTTTTAGTAGGATGCTTGTGAGGGTAGTTTCGAGAAGCTGAAGGATAAGCTAATTTCGGCTCCAGTTTTGACTTTGCCTGAGGGTAATGAGAAGTTTTTAGTTTACTGTGATGTATCCTGGGTGGGACTTACTCACATTCTGATGCAGTATGATAAGGTCATTGCCTATGCTTTTAAGCAGTTAAAGGTGCATGAGAGGAACTATCCTACTCATGATTTGGAGCTTTTGGCGATTGTATTTGCACTGAAAATCTAGCGACACTATTTGTATAGAGTGCATATTCATAAAAGTCTATAGTATATGTTTACTTAAAAAGAGCTTAATCTCAGGCAAAGAAGATGGATTAAACTTCTCAAAGACTATGATATGAGTCTTCACTACTATCCAGGTAAGGCTAATGTTGTTGCTAATGCTCTTAGCAAGTTATCCATGGTGAGTTTACCTTATATGGATAAGGAGAAGCGGGAATTGATAACAGTTATTCACCACTTAGCTAATCTTGGAGCTCTTTTTTTTGACTCCGAAGATGGTGGTGTGTTGGTATAAGAAGTGGTACAGTCGTCTCTTGGTACAGAGATCAAAAAGAAAAAATGCTAAATCCTATCTTGAGGAAAATCAAGGGTGAGGTAGATGGGTAAAAGGTAATAGTATTTGAGATCAGTGGTGATGGTACCTTGTGGTACTAAGGGAGGTTATGTGTTCCTGAAGTTGATGGTTTATATGAAAGAATATTGACTGAGGTGCCTAAATCGCGCTATGTTGTACATCCCGGTTCAACAAATATGTATCATGATCTCAAGGAAATGCATTAGTAGAATGGAATGAAGAGGGGTGCGGATGATTTTGTGGCCAAGTGTATGGTGTGCCAATAAGTGAAAGTTGAGCACATGAGGCTCCGAGGTTTGTATCAGGAGATTAAATTATCGAACTGGAAATGGGAGGTGATCAATATAGATTTCAATACCAGTCTTTCTTGGTCTCGAAATTAATTTAATTCGGTTTGGGTCATCATGGATAGGATGACAAAGTTGGCTCACTTCTTGCTAGTGAGGACTAATTTCTTAGTTGAGGATTACGTGAGGTTGTATCTTTATGAAATTATGAAGTTGCATGGGGTACCTATTTTGATTATCTATGACCGTGGTATATAGTTCTCATCTCACTTCTGGCGGTCTTTTCAGAAAGTATTAGGGACTAGGGCTAGTCTGACTACTATTTTTCATCCGCAGACAAATGGGCAAGTAGAAAAGACTATTCAGACATTTGAGGATATGCTTCGTACGTGTGTGATTTATTATGGTGGTAATTGGGTTGAGCATCTACCTCTTGTAGAGTTTACTTACAATAATATCTATCATTCTATCATTGGAATGGCCCCTTTTGAGGCATTGTATGCTAGGAGGTGTAAATCTTCTATTGGGTGGTTTAAGTTTAGTGGGGTAGATTTATTTGGCCTGGATTTGGTTTATCGAGCTATGGAAAAGGTAAAGGTGATTCGAGATAGGCTTAAGGCTGCCCAAAGTCGCCAAAAGTCCTATGCAGATGTAAGTCATAAAGATATGGAATTTGAGATTAGGGATAAGGTATTCCTAAAGGTGTCTCCCATGAAGTAATGCGATTTGGGGAAAAGGGGAAGCTCAGTCCCCAATATGATGGTCCTTATGTGGTTTTGCGGAGGGTTGGTAATATTTCATATGAATTAGAGTTGTGTTCTAGTTTAAGGTCTATTCATCACGTATTTCATGTATCTGTGTTGAGAAAGTGTATAGGTGATCCTTCCTCAGTTGTTCCTTTGAAAGGATTAGGTATCTCAGATTCTCTATCTTATGAGGAGATCCCAATTGAGATTTTAGATAGGAAGGTTCGTCGGTTACGGACCAAGGATGTGGCCTCGATTAAGGTTCTATGGCTGACCCATAAGGTGGAAGAGGTTACTTAGAAAGCAGAAGAGGACATAAAGTCCAAGTATCAGCATTTAGTTTCTGCTTCAGATATTCGTGCGGAAGGTATGTGTTCTTGATCACATCTTTGTTTTCAAACTTTGTTAAAGGAAAGGTTGATTTCATTGCATTTTTGTTTTCTAGCCTTGCTAAAAGAAAGAGTGGAGGCATCTAAGGGGTGTAAATCGTGATTGTACAACCTTATCCATCATTCGGGGACGAATGATCCTAGTGGAGGAGACTAAAATACCGTGGGTTTTGATCCTTAAAAAAATTTCTCAGGTTTTGGCTTCTGAACATTATACAATTTGGGGTACCACTCGTATGATAGGGTACGGTTTGGATGGTTTGGTCATATGGTGACTAGTATGGGTTGGTTGGTTTCTGTCCAAGGTAATTAGATCATACCAGTCATATAATGGGGTACGGGTGGTATGATGTTAAGCTGTATAAAGATCTAAGTCTAGCCTAGGTGAGTCAATTCTACCTAAGGTATGGGTTAAGGGTACTAGTTGTATGGTTGGGTACGGTTTAGGCTGGGTAGTCGCATGTTAGACAGTGCTGGGGTCCAAGAGGACGCATGAGGTACGAGATAGGGGTACCACTTGTACCCTAGGGTATGGTTGGGTAGGGTGGTTGTATCATCCTGTGGGAATTTTAAGCAGTTTAAGTTGGGGGTAATCTAAACATTTCCCTTCTTAACCTCTTAAGGCCCCACAACTTATATCACTCTTCAGACATCATTTAACCAATTTACAATCACTCAAATCTCTTAAAATTCTCTCAAATTCTCTTAAAGGCACTTGGGTCAAGGAAGGCTAAGGTTTCATCAATAGGATCAATTTGGGACTTACAAGGGTGATTTCTCTCTGTCATCTTCGTAACCTAAGGCAAGATACTCCTCCCTCATAGTTAGTTCAAACTAAAGGAATGTTTTATGAATTTTTTTCATGGTATAATTATTGTACGGTTTTAGGTTTTCAAATATATGTTGGGGATTTTAGTTGTATTGGTTATGGATTTCCCGTGTCTTTTAGGATTGGTAATGGCAACTATATATGATACTTATGGGGTACATGAAAATCTCCTAAGTACACTTGTATATATATATATATATATATTATATATATATATATATCATGGAAAGCGAAGGGTACTCGGGAATCCCCTACTCCTATGGTATTTTTGATTCGTGTAGTTACACGCATTGGGGCCCGTTCAAGGGGTTACACTGGATCTATATAGCCCGTGGGTGTTTCTAGGACGGTTAAGCTACACATACCCAGGTTAATGGTTTTAAATGCATGTTAAACCCAATTTCCTTTTCCAACATGGTTATATATATATATTTGTCAATGGATATGGTTGGTTTACTTGGTTTTAAAGGTTGGCTGGCATTATTTAATTCTTATCTTGAGTGCTTGCTAGCGTCACCCACTAACCCATCTTCGGGCGGCTGTATCCCCACATGATGCAGGATTTGACCATTCTACTCCTCTGCTTAGTGATCGAATTTTGGGATCAGCTCGATTGAATTGAAGTGGTGAGCTTCCATATTTTGAAAGGCTCTATTTCATATCATGAATTTCTTTACATACTCTGGCTATTTCATAGGCATTGGTTTTGGCTATGGTTAGGTGTATTTCCCATTCAGATACTATTTTACTTTTAGTTAGAGATTTTGTGGGACTACTATGGTTTGGTGTGGGTGTTGTCCGTATTGGTGTCAGCCTTAGTATTGGCATTGGTATTGGTATTGAGGTTGATATCGGAGAACTGAATTTGATTTATGATTGTTCTATTTTGTTTTGGGATTATATATATTTATATTTGGAACTCATTTGGCATGGGATGTATGGATTGGATTATGGTATGGTTATTATTTGGGTTTTAGGCGGTTGAACTTGTTTGGGTTGGTCATGGTCATGAACTTATCCCAGAGTCTGGATTTGCAAAGATACGCTATCTTATTCTATGTTCAGAATCATCCGACTCAGGGTATGCATTTGGATGGTTGGGTTAGGTATCAGGGGTATTCCCCGGTCCTAGTTGAATGGGATGCCCAATACGACAAGCCCTTGGTTCGGGTTGTGTCACTTCTTTTTTCTCACCTTCTTCTTCTCCTTTTTCAATATTTGTTGTTGCTTCTTTCTCAGCTTCCTTTTCTTCCCCAACTTCTTCTTCTTCTTCACCTGCTGCTTCTTTTTCGGCTTCTTCTTCTTTATCAGTTGCTGCTATTTTTTCAACTTCTTCTTCTTTCTTACCTTCTTCTTCTTCATCTACTGCTGCTTCTTTTTCAGCTTTTTCTTCTTTCTCAGCTTCCTCTTCTTCATCTGCAGCTGCTTCTTTTTCAGTTTCCTCTTTGCTCTTATCTTCTTCCATTTCTTCTTTTTTTTGCTCTTCTGCCACAACAGCGGCCAACTCATCCATTTTACTCCTTTTTTCTTCCTATTCATTCCTCTCCACTTCACAAAGATCCATATGCACTGTATCATATTATAAAGTGTTACTAATATTTACAGCTAAAAATTCATTAACTACATCAATTATTAAATAAAGTTACCTCACTCATGTTGTTGCTCATCCTTTTCTTGTTTCTTCAGTCTTTTTTCTTTGATATAGGTAGCAATATCCAACATGGCTTCCTCGAACATATCAACACGCTTATGAATATCTCCATCGTAGAGGTGCCCACTATAACTTTTGAGGTGTTCGGAGATGAATCACCATCAATGCGTACTCTAATGGGGTTACCACCCAAATCCCCGTCATCATCACTGTCCCCATTTGAAGTAAGGACAGTCACCCATTGTAAATCTTTCTTCAATCCATCGAGGAAGTTATTCTTCACCTCGTCCTTATATGGCTTAACTGTAACCATGTAATCCATCTTCATCTCACGAACAGTAAGGATGATGTACGGGTGCTCGTTCTACAAAAAATCAGTTAACAATTACATAACATTCAATACAATAGTAGTATTATTACATAATAAAAAATAAGTTCATACCTCGGTAACTTTTCCTTTATACTTGAATGGGTCACCTTCAATTATCTTGTCACATTTTGTAGTGTCTCATCTGAGGATGCGGGGATTAGGAAAAGGCTCATTATTGATTTTTCAACAAATTTTTCAAGATAAGGAAAGGCCTTGTAGATCTAAATCTATAATCAATATAGTAGAGAAAAAATTACTCAGATTTTTTGATAGAGTATAAATAAAACAAGAAGCTATGATAAACTGACTAAATGGTTGATGGTAGATACCATGAATGCCTAAGGAAATCCGAATAGAGCATAAGATGTCTTCTGTTTCTCTTCAAATACTTCCCTCTACTTCTTTAGGTCACTTTTCTTCTTTAGATAATCTATGGTCAATTGAAATGTCTCTTTTCCCCATGGATAACGCTCAAAGAAACTCAAAGAATCCACCATCTAAATCAGTTTTGTGTCGACAACATTCGTCAAATCTTTTTCAAGCAACATGGTGTGCAAGAACCACAGTAAACAACACTTAAACTTCTGCTCCTCGTTCATCCTATTCCCTCTAATCAATTGTAATAAGTTAGCCACCGTAATTTTTTTGTTTTTCGTCACCTTAAAGCAAAAATGTTCCACCTTCTCTAACACATTTAATTTTGATTCACTGGGGTATGATGAGCAGTTCAAATCCGTGATCAAACAAAACTCCTTTAAGCCAAAACAAGCAGGCTAATTGTCCATACAAAATCACATCTCATGGTGCATCTTATCATTCTTAACACGTCGTAACAACAAATAATGAACCATCTGCCCATTCAATTTAAGATGTTGCGGCAGGTTTCTCAAGTGTCCAACACAGGAATGCTTGAATCTTTTCTTCAAATCTTGGTCAACACAAGAATTTGCTTAAAGTCTCAGTATACAGTCATTCTTGATTTAATAGATATCTTCTCCAGAAAAGATCCAACCTCGTCCATTATAGTTCGAAGGTCATACTGCTCCACAAAAATATACCTTGAATAAAATGGCATAGACAAGGGATCATTATCTCCATCAAAACTACTTTTTCACTACCCTCACTCCCTTCACTACCATCACTACCACTACATTCAACAACATCATCACTAGACTCATCGATATATCTATTTATCTCCTTTATGGTCTTTGAATTTGATTTTGACTCTTCCGCTTCAGTTTTCTTCCTTTTAGAGGTATTTTTAACTTCCTCATTTCTACTTTTTCTATTGCTGGAAGCAGAACCAAACACGGTATGAATTGTGCGTTTAACACCAACTCTGATTTTACCTACTTTTTAACACAATCTACACCTAAAAATAATTATGTCGTTGTCGATTCATAGACCACAAGTATACTAAGAGAAACAATTCAATGCTCAAATGAAAAAGCCAAAACAACTAAGAATCACCCCACTATTAAACAGTTCACTACACAAAAATAGCAGAACCAAATAAAAATCCAACGGCGTGATGAACGAAAAAATTTCAATCAAACATGCGGTATCAAAACTCAACTATTTCTATAAATCAAACAATTAGCTATTAATTTTTTAATTTTCGCTATTTAATCAATCACATTTTAAGAAAATCGCATACAACTAAAAATTTATTTCAGTCTAGGGCATTGTTAATCATAGACCACAAGTCTACAAACAAAAACAGGTCACTACTCGATTCAAATAGCCAAAATAACTCGTAAATTAAAAATTATCCCATAATTCAACACTGTAGTGCTAAAAAAAATACCAAAACTAAAGCAAAACTTCTTAACAAAAAATTCAAAATTCAACACTGTGATCGACGAAAAATTCTATTGAAACCGACGAATCAAAACTTAACCATTACTACAGAATCAAATTAATTACCTATAAAATTCTCATATTTTAACTATTTAATCAACCACATTTGAAAAAACAATTCCATACTACATCACTACGAAATGGTGAACGGTAAAAACCCCTAAAATGGATCTACAAAAAATCAAAACTTGATTTTAACTTACCTTACAACGCAAAAATGAGCCCTTTGCAGCTGGAGAAGAAGGAAAATCAAAAATGGCGCATTTAGGAGAAATTTTTTTGGAATAGCGGGAGTTTGAGAAGTTGAAGAGGAGAGAGAAGGAGTTTTATTTAATATTGAAAGAAGTGGAGGGTGTTAGTTGTAGTTTATTAAATTCTCCAAGTATTAAAAATGATGAAAATGTGTCTTGGCCTACGTGTGGGCCTTACTTTTTCTACATTTTGGACCTTAACCTTAAAAAAATAAATGAAAAAGAAATTAAGTGGGTATTTGAAAAAATAAATTTGAAAAGTGAACACAACCCCAATTCTGCGCCAAAAAGGTCTTATTCGGTTCCCACTTTAAAATACTCCATAGTACATAGTGATAGATTATGTACGTTTTGGTCTCCTATAATTTTACTCACTATAGAGACACCTAATATAACACCCTTTGTTGTGGTTTATGCAACTATTAACTATATGCCCACCATTGATACCATTTGATAAATTAGAAAAAATAGCAAATCCAATTAATTTGAGACGATTTCAACAGCATGGAGCTCCAAAGGAGACAATGTAATAAGCTTAAAAGACAAACACAACGAACCTCAAAGCAAGTCTAGAACGGAAAGGAAAGAAAAAATCTTAAAAGTAAATCGTGATATTGAACAAAAAATGAAGAGATAACCAAAGATGAAGACATAACAAGATCAAAAGAATAAAAGGGTTGTCTAGTGCACTGAAGCTCTCACTGTGTACGAGTCCAGGAATGGTCGAACCACGAGGATTTGTCATAGAAGAAATTACACAAAAAAGAATTAGAAAATCAATGAGAAATAACAGAAAAATGAGCTATCCATATCAATCACTCCATCACGAGCTATCCAACTGGGAATCCATCTGCACAATTAGTAACAAACTCCTGTTAATCATTCGAAAGGGGAGACGGGTCGGCAAGTACCAAGTAAAATATAAATGCAAGCGATATCATAATCCATACAATGTACATAACAAATTATTACCTTGAAATATATGAATATTTGTTATTCGCTTTTCTATGAGTTTGCTTAAAGCGCATTGTATTAATCTCTTTAATAAACGAGGGTCAGCTGTCAATAATTTCCTATCAGGACTCATCCAATCGTCTCGTGTTCATTTCTTACACTCTATCTGAGAGTCCATGAGATGCTCTTTCCAAGTACATTCGATAAATCCCCGTTGTGTCTCCTTCAACAACTGATGACGTAGAAACTCTGTAAAATCATGGTCACAGTATTATATTGTTAAACTCTTGGGCCAACAAATCGAGAAAATAAGATCAAAGTAAGATGAATATGCTGAATTCGGATAATAAGAAAATAAATTCTCAACTTCAGGTGGATGAAGATGATCGATTCTATTTGCTAATCTTAAGTCCTTATCAATAATAGGCAATGTCAAGTCTACAATCTGATCATGCAACTCAACTAGAGATCTCCGCAAGTGCCTCAACTGCTCGGCATTCCATATAGCATCATACTTTATAGAATTTCTGCATTTGCTTGAAGCACTTAAAAAAGATACAGAAGGTAGTCTATGTTGATTAGAGAAGGCTAAGGAGAGTAACTTCGGTGCATCAAAATGGGCTTGTGTTAAGCAATCACAATTACTTATGCTACAAATCTCGAGTGTTGAACTTGAGATTTTTGTTTTATTCAAGTACTCATAGAACTGTAAGATTAACTCCTTGATGAAGTTCAGTTTTGGCATAAGCTCGAAGAGAAACATATCATCAATTTTGGCCCCCACAAATTCTACCCTTCTAAGATTCTGACAAGACTAATATTTAACACATGCAGATGTATTTCAGGTGAATAGGCCTCCCACTTGTTCTCGTATTTGAAAGATAGCAATTTTGATGCATCAACAATATCAACTTCCTCAATTGTACAGGACAAGATACTAAGAGACAAAAGGTTAGAAAGACTTTTTAGAGCATGAATGCGACTGAACCCCATACGGTATTGAAGTGATATCATCAGGATCTGAGGGCAACATGAAATTAGGCTGTCAATTACTGATTCTGAAATAGTAACCAATCGCAAGGTTAGATTTTTTAGGTTATTGCACTTAATTTTATATTCGGAAAGTAGTGGTTTTCGTTTAAGTAATTTGTACTGATTTAGCTCCAACTTCTGCAAAGATTCTATTGAAAATATGTTATCAGCTAACAAACTATATTTTTCTGAATAATCTTCAAATCTTCTTTCCACCAAAAGTGCCACCTGTGAAATGTTTTTATCTGCTATAATCCCTAACCATTTATCGACTAGACGCCACAATCAGTTTGATCAGAAAAAGAGATGTGTAGCTTAAAATATGAAATAGGTAGATTTTGATGGTGATAGGCTTCCAAACTATTAACTACAATCCTTAAGAATTCACCATGACAATACTCTACCAACTTATGATTATATTGAACTTCCAGATGAGCTTCAGCGTCAGCTTCACTATCAACTTCAACGTCAGCTTCGATATCTGATTCATTATCAGTACTATGTCCTCTTCATCAAAATTTATACGGGGATTAGTATAGCATGTTTTAAGCCATATCTTAGAAAACACATCGGTCTGAGTAGCAGATTTAGTGGGGAGTAGAGTATTTGGTGAAGGATTTCTGTTGGTAACTCTGATATCCTATCCATGGCACTATCAAAGTTGTTTTTTTCACCTCTATGTTAGTATAATATTGAAAGAATATAATTGAACTTGTAGACATTGGAAGAATCCTGTTTATAACACAATTTGATGAAGAGTTGGAATAGGTCTTTTGTTTCTTTTCCTCCCTCGACTGGGAGGAGGATTCCAGTTCTGGGATTTTCTTTGTTGTAGTGCCTTATATTCTGACTCTGTGGAAGAACGAGCAATTGTACGTTGTTTATTTGACAACCAAGATACCAAATTAGAACCAAGAAATATGGCAAATCCAGTGTAGATTTTCTATCATCCAAGGAACCTACATAATCCGAATCAGTAAATGCTTGCAGGGAGAAGGACGTGGACTTAGGAATAAGAAAATGCATATGCTTGGAATATTGAAGATAGTGTAATATCCTTTTCACAGCTTCTCACTAGTTTATAATGGGATTGTGCATGTATTGACACACCCTGTTAACGGAGAAGGAGAGATCCGGCCGTTTAAGTGTCAAGTACTGTAGTGCCCCTACAATTTGCCTATAGAGAGTAGGATCATGGAAAGAGGCGCTATCACTAATGTTAAGCTTGGTGGAAGTAGACATGGAGATGGTAATAATTTGCAAGCTTGCATTCCAGCTCTTGTTAGTATATCAGAGGCATAACGCTCCTGAGACAATAATATACCAATAGAGTTGCGGGTCACTTGAATTCCTAGGAAGAATGAGAGAGGTCCAAGGTCTCTGATGGAGAATTCAGTATCCAATCTGGAGATAATGGATTCAAGAAATGAAGGATTATTCTCAATAATGATAATATTGTCAACGTAGACAAGTATGAAAATCTGAACTCTATCATAATTAAATATGAACAAAGACGCATCAGTCTTTAACCTTATGAAGCCCATAGCAATCAAAAAATTATAAAGGCACATATACCATGAGTGTGGTGCCTATTTAAGACCATAAAGTGATTTGTTAAGCTTACAAGCATAGTGAGGAAGCTGAGGATGGGAGAAACCAGGAGGTTGCAACATAAAAACATCTTCTTGAATGTTTCAATGTAAAAATTCATTTTGCACGTTAAGTTGACGAAGTGTTCAGTTCTTTGAGCTAGCTATGGATAAAATTATCTGAATAGTTGTTTATTTTACTAACGAACTAAAAGTCTTAAAATAGTCATGGCCCTCTTGTTAATGAAAGCCTTTGGCAACAAGCCGATCTTTGAATTTGTCAATGGCACCAGAGGAATTTCTTTTTATTCGAAACACCCATTTGCAACCCAATATATTCATGGAGGGATTGGGAGGTACAAGCATCCATGTTTTATTTTAAGAAGTGCAGAAATTTCTGTAGTCATTGCTTCTTGCCACTCCCTGAATTTGTTGGCTTTCGTGAAGCGGGTGGGTTCTGAAGGTGGGGTATTTTGAGAGGAATGGAGAGTTACAAGATACGTTGAAGGAGGTTTTGAGTGAAGAGTCATAGGATGAGATCTGAAGATAGTCGTAGGTGGTTGAGGTTTATGGACAGTAGCCGATTTGGACACTCAAGCAGTTCGAGGGGGCGAGAAACTTATGAAATCCACAACTAATGGTAGAGAGAAAACTGTCGGACAATATTTGGGTCAATAACCACTGGATAAATAGTGGGATGGGAATAAAAATTAATGGGCGTTGATGGAGGGGATGGTACAACAGCATTTGTAGTAGTTAATGGATGAGGAATGGGACTTTGTTGATGTGTGTGACCAGTAGTAAGTGTAATGGTTGAGGGAATAATAGGTGGAGACGTGTGCATAGTCAGAGAGGTAGAATACTTGGGATTTAATCCTATACTAATAGGAATTAGAGCAGAAATGCAAATAGGCTGACTCGATGGCGATCTTACGGAGAGGGGAGGCAGTCCTAAAATAGATTAATAAACAAAGGGGTATTGTGTTTCATCAAACCTTATGTGTCGTGAAAAATAGATCTTGTTGGTAAAATTACAAAAAATATTACAACTGAAAATTACAAATGAAGAAAAAATCAAAAGTTATCTTCCTCTTCTTCATCGGCTGAGGCGCGGATATCTCGCTCTCTTTTAGGAGATTCAAGCCCACTGCAACAAACTGTTTTCACCGGTCCAGTAGTAATCTTCTTGACTTGTCCCTTCCAGGATCCAACATCCTTCTCACAATAACTCAACAACTCTAGACAAGAGTTGAGTTCAAAGATCCATAAAAAGAACACCTCCCTTCAACTAATAAACTCTCTTTTTTACTAACTTTTTTGTTAACTCTATAATATCTTATGCGTATGTGTATTCTAAAACCAGGCAAGACCACCTCTATTTATAGGAGAGAAAGTCCTTCATGCAATGAATAGGAAGAATAAATGGGATAGTAAAGATGGAATATCAATGGCTTTTAGGTTACAAGAGTTATATGAGTTACACCAACATAAAGAATAGGATAATGGAAGAATAAAGAATAAGAGGTTACAAGAAACTTATGTTTTCATTATACCACCACTAACTATTGTAATTAAAGGCTCATAAACTACAATGAAATGGGAGTTAGGAAGATGAAACAATGCAGCCATGCAACGTAAGTTGTTTACTGCCAATTGATGGCATTAAGGTTGGAAGCAATTGCCAAAAAGAAATTGCTACAATCTCCCACAAAGTAAAGGTCTTAAAGGTCCATTCTAATAATGAATTATGCATAATAATATTAAAATTCAACATCAATCCCCCACTCATTTTAATATTAATAAGAGAGTCTGCTAGATAAAGGAAGACTACTATGCATAATGAAGGTGTGCTCTGCGTTGAACCTCCACTTAGTAAAATAGTAATTTTTACTCTAGAGTCGTAGTGGTCTCAGACTTGAACTATGACCTCTTAAGGAAAATAAAAAGTTAATGCTTACAAAGAGTAGTCAAGGTGTTAACATGAGCTTTATAGCCAGTACATTACGGCCTTGTGTTATCCCGATTTTAATGAGTGTCTTTTGAGATTGAGCCTAATTCTCATAGGAAGCGGCCTACCTCCACAATTACATAGGTGAAATCCGTCAGTTAAATGAGTTCTTCATCACTCATGGAAGAGTTATCTACTTTGTTTGGATTCTTTTCTGCTAAAACATAAGAGACGTTGAGAAGACTCAAGTAGAAAATCACTTTACCCTTCCACCTCTTAAAGTTAGTACTGCTGAACCGGAATGGCTTGTTAAGATCTCCTATCTTGACATTCGCGGGTTTTTCAGTTGTTCCCATTGAATCTCCTTAAAATTGTTGGTGAAATTATAAAAAATATTACAATTGAAAATTACAGGTGAAGAAAAAATCAAAAGTTATCTTCTTCTTCTTCGTCAGTTGAGGCACGGTTATCTCGCTCTCTTTAAGGAGATTCAAGCCCACTGCAGTAAATTATTTTCACCATTACAGTAGTAATCTTCTTGACTTGTCTACTCCGGGATACAATAGCCTTCTCACAATAACTCAATAACTCTGGACAAGAGTTGAGTTCAAAGCTCCACAAAAAGAACACCTTTCTTCAACAAATAAACTCTCCTTTTTACTAACTTTGTTGTGAACTCTATAATATATTATGTGTATGTGTATTCCAAAACCATTAAATAACACCTATATTTATAGGAGAGGAAGTCTTCCATGCAATGAATAGGAAGAAGTAAATGGGATAGTAAAGATGGAATATCAATGGCTTTAAGGTTACAAGAATTACAAGAGTTACATGAGTTACACCAACATAAAAATTAGGACAACGGAAGAATAAAGAGTGAAAGGTTACAAGAAACTTATGTCTTCATTCTACCACCATTAACTATTGTAATTAAAGGCTCGTAAACCACAATGAAATGGGAGTTAGGAAGATGAAACAATGCAGCCATGCAATGTAGGTTGTTTACTGCCAATTGATGGCATTAAGGTTGGCAGCAATTGCCAAAAAAAAACTACTGCAACCTCCCACAAAGTAAAGGTCTTAAAGAGCCATTCTAATAATGAATTAGGCATAATAATATTAAAATGCAACATCAAATATTTCCAATTCAAATGTCCAAACAACGATAACCATGGTATTTTGAACTATATCCCAAAAATACACATTGAGTAGTGTGGAATTAGAATTTATTTTTATTGTATGGATGAAGGAATGGGAAGCACAAACAACCAAATGCTTTAAGAAAGTGATAATTTGGAATTTTGTTGAATGCTAATTCATATGGGGATAGACTATGGTTTATAGGAGAAGGGAGATGATTAATGAGATAAACGGCACATTCAAAAGAGAAATTCTAATACTTCAACGGAGGAGAATTATAATCCATGAGAGTTACACCCGTCTCAATAATCTAACAATCTTTACGCTCAACTTTTCCTTGTTGCTCATGTGTATGAGGACAAGAAAAATGATGATGAATTCCATATTTTGTGAGAGTAGGGGTGAGAGCACGAAATTCACCACCCCCATCTGTTTGAATGGCTTTTATTTTTGTAATTGATTTTCGAAAAGTTTTTTAAATTGAAGGAGCATAGGAAGAACATCAGATTTTTGAAACAGTGAAAAACCTCAAACAAGATTTGTATGATCATCAACAATAACCAAAAAATAATAATGGCCTTCAAAATAAAAAAAAAGGAAAAGGACCCCAAACATCAGCATATAAAAGTTCTAAAATTGAGGAACTTTTATTTGAACTAATCGAAAGAGACAATTTGTGCGACTTGCCAAAATGACAAGAACTACAAAGTTTATTAAATACTAAACTAGAAACTGGAAGATTATGTTTCTTCAATACATAGTGGAGAATTCTTTAGTGTGGGTGACCCAGCCTGAGATGCCAAAAATCTGAATAAACCTTGGTAGAGAGATAGGCATAATGTTGAAAGGACGAGGAAAGCTTGATTGGAAAAGTATAGAGACTTCACTCCGACCGGAAAGTAGAACCTTCTTGGTAGTTGGATCCTTGACAAAGAAACGGTCAGCGTGAAACTCAAATAAGACATTATTATCATGAGAGAATTTTTGAACAGAGAGTAAAGGTTTTGTAATAGAAGGAACGTAAAGAATATGCTTGATATGGAAAGTTCTATCACGAGAGGGGAAAGAAGAATTACCAGTGTGTTGAATGGGCAATCCAGTGTCATTGCCAACATGTAATTGATCGCCTCCTTTGTAATGATCAAGTTGTTGAATTTTAGAAAACTCTGGAGTCACATGATGAGTGGCACTAGTGTCAAGGAACCAAATTTGAGTTAATGGTATGGGTGATTGTTGGGAGAGATAAACAGATGGATTGATTATGTGATTGAATCGTTGAAAATATGTTGGAGCTAGATGGTTTATGCCATTACATATTTGACATCGGGACTTCAAATCTTGTTGATTTTGCCATTGTTGGCCAGAATTATTATAGGATCGAGAGAAGGAGTTGTGTCCCCCTCTTCCATTCCTCCTTCGTGAATTTCTTCCTCTACTACGAGTAGAATTTGAAGGATGGCAGTTATTGAATTTTTTACTCAAGTTTCCCGAAGGAGGGGGTTTAGTAGTTGGGATATTTGGGGTTGCGGAGAGAGTGAGATGACCATGAAGAAATTCATGATTAAGTAAGAGATCGTGAAGTTCAGAATACGTTACAGGTTCAGCTCTGGCAGATAATGTGGCAACAAGATCTTTGAACTCAGGATGTAAACCTTTAAAAATATAGATATTTTGGTCTGTGAGACAAAGGGGCCTTCCTGAAGCAGCAAGTTCATCAGAAAGTAATTTTGCCTTTTGAAGGTATTGAGAAACAGAAACACTACAAAAAAACTGTGTTTAACAATAAAATTTATCGACAGACCAATTTTCGTCACTATATAGTGACGGATTAGCAATGGAACAGTCAATTTTGGTCTCATGCATAGCAATTTAATTTTTATGTATGCTATTAGAAACGAATCAGTGATGGAATTGTCATTCCGTCGCTAAATAATTGCAAAAAAAATTCGTGCCTAAATATAGTGACTAATTAGCAACAGAACATTGGTCGTTATTTTAATTATTTCGTAGAAACTGATTTAGCAACAGAATATTCGTCGGTACGTTTCAAATTTATTTTTAAAAAAAATTATTTTGTTTAGTGACCAAAATTTGTGTCATAAATATTCATTTTAATTTTTAATTAAATATTTTCATATCAGTTTGATGTCAGTCGTTGATCAAAGATGTTCCAACGGCTGAGATCTAAAACCTTCTTTCTCTCCTTTTTAACCAAAAGAACAAAAAACCTACTCCATTATTTCCGCTTCAATCGCACCTTCCTCCTTCTCTACTCTCTCTCTATGGTTTCTCTCCCTCATCACCATCTCCGAACACCTGACATCGAAGCACTGCCATCGTCGCCTTTCTCTCTCTCTCTGTTCAGTCATCACGCCACAGATAATGAAACTCCCAACTCCAGCTGCCACAATCAAGCATCGTCTCCCACCATTCTCCCTCCCTGACGAACTCTTCTTTTTTCTCTAGCTGACACAGGGACCAGCACCACTGGCACTTCCTCCGTTATCCCTCAAGACAGCCACTAGTAAGTTGTGGTTGATGCCTATAATCCGATGCTGCCATTTCTCCAGTCGCCACTACTATCTCAAAAATCATCCAGCCAAGCGCTCCGGACAAAATTCGCAATGATGGATTCATAAGAGCCCATCGCAGGTTTAATTTCTTTGTCCTAATATCATTATCCTCTTCTACTCTCTTTCTTTTTCCTAAACGGATTTTTAAACTCAAAATAGTTAAAATTTGGCTTTGAATTTTGAGAAGATTCTTATTATATTATGTTTGTTTCAACATATGTTAAAACACCCAATTTTTATTGTTCAAATTTTATATGAGGGGATTAGATTAGCGGAGAAGGTGTTTGATGAAATGTCTGAGAGAAATATGGTTATGTAGAGTGCGATAATTAGTGGGTATTCGAGATTGGGGATGGTTAATGAGTATTTTAGGTTATTTAGGTAAATAAAGAAGATGGGGATAGGCCAGATAAGGTGACGATGGTGAGTGTGATATCGGCTTGTGCTATATCTGGAGCGTTAGATTTGGGGAGGTCGGTGCACACATATATTGATAAGAGATCAATTGAGAATGATCTTGAACTTAGTACCGCGCTTGTTAATATGTATGCAAAGTGTGGATATCTTGAAAAGGCAATTGAAGTATTTTAAGCTATGCCTTTTAAAGATGCGAAGGCGTAGAGTTCGATGATAGTTAGCTTGGCAGTAAACGGGCTTGCAGAATATGCTTTTGTGAACTTTTCTAAGATGAACAAATTTATGGTAATTCAGTGCTTAACATGCAAGTGTTCCTTTCAATAGTTAATTTGTATCACCCACCTTTTTCATATTCTTATCAAAGAGGTGACCTCCTAATGACCTTATGAATTTAGTATCCATCGCTTATTGCAGATATCTTTTCTCTCTTATTTGTTTCTCGATATTTTTTTCCAGGGAGATACACTTGACTACCTAGGGATCCCTGGACTTTATTTTGCTGGAAGTCAAGGAGTCATTGTCATGGCCATTTGCCAAGTTTTTTTGATGGTGAGTGTAAACACTTGCGCTCTATATGTCTTTTTAGTAACTATTGAAATGCCTAATGTATTAAGTGTGACACTTTCTCTTTACTTGAATTCTTCATGTAAAATATGCAATCTATCTATTGCAATGCACTCATTATGTGAAAAAGGTAGGCATTTTGCAGTTATAGAGATGGTTGAGAGTATAATGAATCTATGAGCCGAAGGTAATCTGAG